>NC_069501.1:558017750-558137750 GCF_027579735.1 Bombina bombina | reverse complement strand
TTTTAGGCAAAGCAGCCCACTCCTCCCCAATGTTTTATTTAACTGCATGTACACCACACATACATACACTCATAAGCACGCACACCACACATACTCATATGCACCCACACCACACATACACACACTCATATGCACGCACATAACATGCATGCAAACCATACACCACACTTACACACAAGTATATGCATGGACACCATATATGCACACCACTCATACCCACATTGATAAGCACGCACACCACATACACACACACTCATATGCACGCACACCACACATACTCATATGCAAACCAAGCATACACCCACACTAATATGTACGCACAACACACATACACCCACACTCATATGCATGCACACAACACATACATACCCCAGTACATTATACAAAGATATATAATATTATGTAGTAGTTCCCTCTGACACACACAGTATACCCCCAGTACATTATATACAGATATATAATATTATGTAGTAGTTCCCTCTGACCCACACACACACATCATATCCCCAGTACATTATACACAGATATATAATAATATGCAGTAGTTACCTCTGACACACTCACACACATCATATCCCCAGTGCATTATACACAGATATATAATAATTTGTAGTAGTGCCCTTTGACACACTCACAGACACCATATCCCCAGTGC
Source organism: Bombina bombina (assembly GCF_027579735.1). NCBI lineage: Eukaryota > Metazoa > Chordata > Amphibia > Anura > Bombinatoridae > Bombina > Bombina bombina. Next base: position 558,137,095 of record NC_069501.1, on the reverse strand, counting down.
ATTATACACAGATATATAATAATATGTAGTAGTGCCCTCTGAAACACTCACAGACACCATATCCCCAGGACATTGTACACAGATATATAATAATTGGTAGTAGTGCCCTCTGACACACTCACACACACCATATCCCCAGTGCATTATACATAGATATATAATAATATGTAGTAGTGCCCTCTGAAACACTCACACACACACATACCATATCCCCAGTGCTTTATACAGTTATATAATAATTTGTAGTAGAGCCCTCTGAAATACTCACACACACCATATTCCCAGTGCATTATACATAACTATATAATAATATGTAGTAGAGCCCTCTGACACACTCACACACACCATATTCCCAGTGCATTATACATAAATATATAATAATATGTAGTAGTGCCCTCTGACACACTCACACACACACACATACCATATCCCCAGTGCATTATACACAGATATATTAATATTTGTAGTAGAGCCCTCTGACACACTCACACACACCATATCCCCAGTGCATTATACATAGATATATAATATTGTAGTAGTGCCCTCTGACACACTCACACACACCATATCCCCAGTGCATTATACATAGATATATAATATTGTAGTAGTGCCCTCTGACACACTCACACACACCATATTCCCAGTGTATTATACATAGATATATAATAATATGTAGTAGTGCCCTCTGACACACTCACACACACACATACCATATCCCCAGTGCATTATACACAGATATATTACAATTTGTAGTAGAGCCCTCTGACACACTCACACACACCATATCCCCAGTGCATTATACACAGATATATTAAAATTTGTAGTAGAGCCCTCTGACACACTCACACACACCATATCCCCAGTGCATTATACACAGATATATAATAATATGTAGTAGTGCCCTCTGACACACTCACACACACCATATCCCCAGTGCATTATACACAGATATATAATAATATGTAGTAGTGCCCTCTGACACACTCACACACACCATATCCCCAGTGCATTATACATAGATATATAATATTGTAGTAGTGCCCTCTGACACACTCACACACATACCATATCCCCAGTGCATTATACACAGATTATATAAAATGTTGTGACTGTTATCTGTTTCCCCCCCCCCCAAATACCCCCCCCCCCCCAAGGACCAGCAAGCAACCCACCAAAATAGATACTGTGTGCAGCCACGTGACATGGAGGAGTCCATGGGTCGCACGTAATCCCCAGACTCAGACTGCTGTACATATACATAGGCGGCAGGCCCAGGCATAGTAGTACTACAACAGGCTTAGGAATAGGCAGGCTAGTAAATTAATGTATAATTCATAATTGTATATAGATAGTAATGTGTATTATTTTATTATGTGTTGTGACGTTAACAACCTCCAACTTCAATAAAAAGGTCCTCTCTCTGAGACCAGACCTCTCACTCACTTACCTGCCCTGCTGCTGGCCACCGGCTGAGTCGCAGCCTTGTCACTCGTCAGACTCATCATCACTGCAGCTGCACACTACTAGCCCCCCGGCCTCTTGGAATGGCGGATTCCTATGGTGAAGAATGTAAGAGGAGCGGAGGACTCAGGAGGACCCACCCGGCCCGGCGAAACCGCAGTATCTTTCCAGCTTACAACCACAGACACGTGACACACAGGGAGCTGCAGCACTTGTCTGTCTAAGCTGCTGCTGCCTGCCTCGCAGCCTCTCTGTCACTGTGTCATGTGGACCTGGCACGCGGCATGAGTGTAGTGCAGTCGCGTGCAGGGCGTGTGACGTCACTCACAGTGCGCTCAGACCTGGGCCGGAAGCAGTGCGCCTGTGCGGCCGATCGATTGGGAAATGTTTCGTAGATGGCCCTGATTCCCTGGGCTGGGCTGAACTGAACTAGTACTAGTACTGAGACAGAGACTAGTTGTTTTAGTACCCGGCCGTACGGCATAATTTTTTCTGCAGAAGCAGTACACACATAATAAAGAGTTATAAAAATTAAGTTCACATGATATTAAATATTTTAGAAAAAAAAAATGAAGTTATAAAAATTTTTTTTTTTGTATACTGGCGTGAGGTCACAGTGGGCGGGGCTAGTATACATCAATTTTTTATATAACTGCATGTAATAGACACTACTATAAAGAATAATATGCGCAGATACTGATCTACAAATCCAGTATAAAACCTTTTAAAAACTTTCCTAGAAGCTCCCAGTTTAGCACTGGTGGTGCTGTTAGGCTGGAACACCCAGTGAAAGGGGCTGGGAGCAGACACTTTCCCCCCTCCCCCTTCCCTGCATTTGAAAAAAAAAACAAGAGCCAGCAGTAGTCTAAACGCGAGTATACATCTGACACTTTGGGGTTTGGTTAGGAGTCTGAAAATCAGCACAATGTTATTAAAAAAATAAGCAAAACTATACATTGTTACAAAAGATGGACTATATAAATGAATCATCTACAAAAAATTATGCAAAGAAAAACCTAGTGTACAATGTCCCTTTAAGGGCCAGATTACAAGTGGAGCGCTAATTAACGATCCTGTTCAAGTGTTAACTGCTTTTTGCGTGCGTCGGGTTGCGCTCATATTATGAGTTGAAAGTAAACTGTTTTCGCTCATGTGCTAACCTGATAAGTGCAAAAACCCAAAGTTAGAATATCACATTCCCCCATAAAAGTCAATGGAGCAAATAAAATGTGGAAAACAAACCACCCTCATGCAAACCCAATCGCATATTCTCAAGTGCCTAAAAATATAAATATTTCACATTCCAATGTTCTTCACATAGAAGAATATGCTCTATTTATTTTATAAATAAATATTTCTACATATAAATTATGGTTTTTGTGTACAATATACATCTCTCTCTCTCCCCCGCAAAATGCTTCTTTGCACGTGCATAGCAAGATATTCTTATTGCACCAGCATTTTAACCCCTTAACAACGCTGGTCTTTCAATGGGGATTACTTTTTTGATAGCACGGTCTAAACTGCGCTATTTCAGGATGCCTGCAGGAGGGAGGGAGGTCCCGCGCTATTATTGCCTGAAAAAACCCTTAAAGGGACAGTTTACTCAAAAATGTTCTCCCCTTTAATTTGTTCCCAATGATCCACTTTACCTGCTGGAGTGTATTAAATTGTTTACAAGTAGCTCCTTTACCCTTATATTGGCATTTGAAATTGTTAATTTGGCATGTGGTATCCCCACCTATTCTGAAAGTTTGTGGCCGCGCGTACCAGCTATAGATAAGCTTTGTAAACACAGCCAGCAGAAGAAATTACACACCCAGTGTGATAAAGCAGAGATAAGGTAATAAAATGTTGATTTTCCATTGTTCTCTCAAAGTATTGGTGATTGTTTTAAGGACAGATATAAGATAAAGAAGCAGGTATATGTGATACAGTAATGAGATCAGATTATACCTACAAGCTCAACCCATTTTATTAGGCTGTGGCTTCAAAACACAATATCAGAGCTTTAATATACAGAAATAAACCTTAAAAAGCTAATTTTCATACATTTTTTACTCTGCAGTTGGTAAAAAAAGCAATTGTAAACACATTAAGGGAAAAACTATTTTACAGTATACTGTCCCTTTAATGACTAGTGACGTACAGGGTACGTCATGGTCGTTAAGAGGTTAAATACTGCAGCTGTGAGGCTTGTATCATGTCAGCAATGATGCAAATTGGGTCATTACCAGATGGTACAAGCTCTCTGACAAAGTGCTATGTTTTAAATGCTGTGCACAGTGCATACTTAAATACACTCACATTTTGGAAACAGCTATAGCTTTTATTAGAAGCATTTTGCTAATACATGTATATTACAAAAATGCTTCTATTCAAAACTGAAATGCATCCATGTGGGTTTCAGTTTTGGCTGGAATGTCCCTCTAAGGCAGAGCATTTTGTGTCTCTATGGCTAGAATTGGTGTAAAGTATAGGGTTACAAATGTACAAGAATATGTAGAAAGGATAGGAGCTCATGTCTAACCGCTGCTAGGAGAAAGTCTATTGGGAAAACAGTGATTTTACACCCCCAAATATTACACCTTTTTATTCCTGGAGACACAAACATGGCAATATTATTGGTAACCTTAATTTAAAATCCCAATACCAATTGATTTTGCAGTAAAATGATGCTGTATATTTAAGAAAATAATTTAGAACATTTAACGTATACAGATATTGGTATAATATTTATATAAATACAACACATTTATTGAACATAAATATTTAAAATAAAAAACAGGATATTGAATGGCAAAAACATATATTATTTTTGGTGGGTTTTGAATTTTCCATGCTTTTTGCCATTTAACAAATGTATATCTATTATTTATTCATTATTTATCTATCTATCAATCATAATCATCATCAATCTATTTATCTATCTCTAATCTATCTATCCATCATCTATCTATCTATATAGCCATCTATCTCTCTATCTATCCAGCTATCATCTATATATATATATATCTATCTATCTATATCTAAATCTATCTTTCTATCTATATATCTACTATATATCTATGTATCTATCTATCTATCAATCATCTATTTATCTATCCATTATCTATCTATATAGACATCTATCTCTCTATCTATCCAGCTATCATCTATCTATCTATCTATCTATCTATCTATCTATCTATATCTAAATCTATCTATCTATATATTTACTATATATATCTATCTATCTATCAATCATCTATTTATCTATCCATCATCTATCTATCTATCTATTCTTATATTTAATCAACTAGCTAAAGGGATATGAAACCCAATTTGTTTCTTTGAAGATTCAGATAGCGCATACAATTTCAAACAACTTTTCAATATGCTTTTATTATCAGCTTTGCTTTGTACTCTTTGTATCCTTTGTTGAAGGAGCAGCAATGAAGCAATGGGAGCTAGCTCAACACATCAAATAAGCCACTGACAAAATACATATTCGTGCAGCCACCAATCAGCAGTTATCTCCCAGTAGTGCTTTGTTGCTCCTCAGCCTACCTAGGTATTATTTTTAACAAATGATAGCAAGAAAACAAAGTGAATTAGATAAGAGAAATAAATTGAAAAGTTGTTTAAAATCCAATTGCTCTATCGTGAAATAAAAATGTGGCGTTTCGTATCCCTTTAAAGTAATGAGCGGGGAGTAACATCCAGCAGGTGTCACTGTCATTGCTTTATTTGGCAGGTGACAATGTTAAATCATCAATGGCCAATGTCTATAACGTCAGTCTAGGGGTTAAATGACCTCTCCATTCAAATGCAGCACACGGCGAACATATCGTTAGCTGCTTCTAGATAAGGTAGAACACACTGCATGCAGCAACAGCTTATAGACTGTAAAAGGTTCTGCAACATATTTATTGCATTGGTACACTGCTCTTACTAGTTATACCGCAGGATCATGTTGGCAAACGGTGTCCCTCTCAGGTAGTTGTCACTTTCGCTCCCAGTATTTCTTTACAGCTAGTTTTTCATTCCATCACCTCGCGTGTCACTGTCTAACAAAAGTTATTGTTACACAGTGTATATAAGTAATGCCCAGCAGGCGTCGCGGTTGCGCCACGTTTCTTTGGTCCAACAGATGTCGCTGTAGCACGTTATCCCACTGTTAACCAGCAGGGGGCAGTGCTTTATGCTCCCCCTGTACTCCAGTGACGTCAGCCCTGATACAGTGAGACAGCCTGACACTGCTCCACTCTGCAACTTTCCCGTGTTGGAGAAGCCAGGAATAGAGGGGGCGAGTACCAGCCGGGATAAAGGGTGGGGGGGAAAAAGAGTACTAAGCCACAAAGTGGGGCAGCCGAAGCTAGAGGGGGGCACTGGGGCAGAATGCAACCCCACTTGGCACTACTGCTCCTGCTCGCCCCCATGTGTTCCCCCCTGGACACTGAGACTCCCAAAGGTCAGTCACTGGTTGCTTTTGTTCCCCTCCTCCCCTGCTCACTTGTTGTTCCTCCTCTCTCACTCCCCCAGCCCTCCTTCCGTGGTCACTTGTTTGCCACTTGATCCCGTCTTTTCTTCCCCATTCCTTTGTCACTTTTGTTCCTTTACTGCTGCAGTGCACTCTCGTTTCATCTTTCTCGTTTTTCTCATGTTTCCCCTCCCCTCCTTTTATTCGCAGTATCTCACCTCATGGACTTGACATCTACTTATTTACTTTTTCTCCAACTGCTCTCGTTTTCTATGTATTTCCTACCATCTGTTAGCTCTTTTCACTTCAGGTTTAACCTCACTTCTACCTTTAATCTAATAGCTAGATATTCCCTATACCCCTTTCCATTTCCATAATAGCCAATTAATTTGTCAGTTCTTTACTTTCTCCCAGCTAACCGTTTCTCTTTTCTTCCTTGCTTTTTGTTATATTCTGCCAATGACTCTGTGTTTAACCATTGTTATGTTATACCTTGTTTATCTCTCCCACCTGTATCTCACTCTCCCACCTTTTGCCCTGCTCATCATCCTTATCTCCATCCCTTCACCCATTTCTTATTTCATTCTTCCTTTTATCCCAATTACTACCCCTTACTTAATTTATGTTTCCCCACTCCCCTCTCACCCATATTCTATGTCCCCCCATCAATTTATCTCCCCTCACCCCCCTTAATCTGTATGTCCATACTCCCTTCACCCTTTCCCAACTTTACTCTCCTCACTCTCCTTATCTCCCCTCTCATTTATTGTCCCCTCATCCTGCTCTCCCCACTCTCTTTTTTTGTTTATTTCCTCTCCTCCATCCTTTCCTCATATTCATCGTTTTCTCTTCCAATCCTTCTTTTCCCAACTAACCTCTGTATTTTCAATTTATGTTTGTTTACTTTCCTTAAAATCAACTTGTCATCCTACTACCCCATTTTTATCTATACCCTTATACACCTCATTTGTTCTCCCTTATTCTACCCTCACACTCTACTTTTCTATTCACCCTTCGCCTCCGTATTCTTCACTTTCTGCATTTTTATTCTCCTGTTATTCACTTTTCTCAGACACTCTCTGGTATCTGTGCCCATCACCTTGCTATTCTGCCACCCTCCTCAATTATACCTACAGTATGTAGCCAAAACTTGCCAAACTGTCAGCACACTCCTTATATTTTCATTTTCCTCCTATATCCCTTTCAATTTCTCTCCCCATCACCAGCTAGTATCCTATATATATCTTGTTCTTCTCACCTGTTTTTACACAAGTTACATCTTTCATTTGATATCCACACTTAACCTAGTTCTCCATTTCTTTCTTCTAACAAAAAACTGTTTCCCATTGTGTCTGCCCTTTACATTTTCTTTAACTCCCTCATCTCTTAGCTATTTGAACACTCAATCACACCTCTCTCCTCTCTTTTCTTAACTAAATTTCTTCACTTCCCTCCCCCCTCCTTTTTTTTCTAATCCCTTTATTCTTTGCAATTTAAGGTTTAAGGTACCTTCCTTTGATCTTTTCATTCTTTTTTTCCCCCATTTCTTTTAAACTGCTAGGGGAGGGGGATTTTTATTGTATATTTATATTTAAGCAGTTTATAATCTCAGGAACCTTACCAGTTTTTTATGTTGGTAATTTGTAAATAATGTGTGCATCTAGATTTGGGATTCACAATCAACTTGGTTTCATTAATTGGAAGGCATTCTATCAATTATTCATACATGTATCTCATTCGGAAACCAATTTTGCTGATGCTAAAGCAAACCGTAAAGGAAAAAATAATGTGTGTACATTTAATTATATATATATATATATATATATATATATATATATATATACTGTTTATAGATAAGCAGAGAACAGACAAAGATGTTTTATGGACGAGTACTGGGCAGTACATGTTTTATAGAGATACAAAAAAGTGGTTATATAGTGAGACTGGGGGAGTTAAAGGGAGAGGATATATGGTGAAATTGGTGGAGTTATTGGGGGGAGACTATATGGAGACACCGGAGCCATTACAGGGAGAAGCTTAATGGAAAGACTGGAGTTTGTATAGGGAGCGTAGATGGAGAGACTGGAGGCTTTACAGGAGAGGCTAATATGGAAATACTGGAGGTTTTATAGGAAAAGGCTATATGGAGAGACTTGATGCTTTACAAGAAGTGGTCACATGGAGGGACTGGAGGCTTTAAAGGAAGAAGCAATATGAAGAGACTGGAAGCTTTATAGGGAATTTTTGCTATATGGAGAGTCTGGAGGCATTACAGGGAAAGGCTATATGGAGAGATTGGAGGCTTTATAGGAAGAGGTTATTTATAGAGAATGGTGGAGTTATAGGAAGAGGCTATATTGAGTGATTGTGGTGGTATAGTTAGAGGTTATATGGAGAGACTGGAAGCTTTATAGGAAGAAGCTATATGGAGAGATTGGAGGTTTTAAAGGAAAAGGCTATATGGAGGGATTGGAGGCTTTAAATGAAAAGGCTATATGGAGAGACTGGATGTTTTACAGAGATAGGCTATATGGACAGTTTGGAGGCTTTGTAGGAAGAGGCTATATGGAGAGAATGGCTGCTTTATAAAAACAGGCTATATGGGGAGACTGGATGCTTTCTAGGGAAAGGCTGTATGGAAAGAGTGTGTTTTTTTATATAGAAAGGCTATATGGAGAAACTGGAGGCGTTAAATGAAGAGGCTATAAAGAGAGAATAGACGCTTTATATGGAAAGACAGTGTGGAGAGACTGGAGGTTTTTATAGAGATGGGGTATATGGAGATATTGTAGGCTTTATAGGAAGAGGTTATATGGAGTGAAAAGAATATTTATAAAAAGAGGCGATATAAAGAGACTTGGGGCATTATATGATGAGGTTATATGGATAGAAAAGAAGCTTTATATTAAAAAAAGTTATATAAAGAGACTGGAAGCATTAGAGGAAGAGGTTATATGGAGAGAAAATAATCTTTACAAAAAGAGGCAATGTAAAGAGACAGGGGGCATTATGGGAAGAGGTTATTTGGAGAGATGGGGCAGTTATAAGTTAAGGCCATATTGAAAGATTAGGGAAGGTATAGGTAGTGGCTATGTGGAGAGACTGGAAACTTTATGGGAAGAGGCTGAATTTAATTTATAGAAAGAGGTTACATATTTAAACAACACAATATATTTATTATCTTGTAAATCTGTAAAAAGTATGCGGTTATTTTAATCACTCCAAGTGTCATGCATTGTTTATCCTGTGTTTTGGTGCCTGAGGCACATTGATATAAAATAACCAGCCTAAGGTCACAATTAGCTGAGGCTGTGGCTGCTGAACCCTGCAGGAGGCTCTGTGCTCCCAGGTATTGTTTTTACTGACTCATTTGTCCACTGGGCACATAAACTAATTAGCAAGTGCAGTATAGTAAATATCTTACTTCTATCATAATGAGCTAAATTAGCATAACTGTAGCCTACGTATAGTGATATGTTTACTTGCTTTTGTATGGTATATTTGCTGGAACACAATATGCAGTAGTTACACATAAAGGTATATTATAAAGGCAAGATGCCAAAGATTCAGCCGTTTTTTGTTTTGTTTTGTTTTTTTAAACAATACAACTATAGTGCCAGATTATTATATTATCTATGTATACAAATAGATAAATATTAATACATAGATAGATAGATATGTAGTTTGTCCCACTGTCAGTAAATGAAGCAGAGTTCAAACCTCAAAACCATCAGACCACAAAACCCTCAAACTTGTCATTAAATTTGGATGACTAACCTATCTGCTAACCAGATCAAAGTCCCTGCCCTTCCTCATTGTCAAATCCAAATCTTGTTTATGTATGCCTGGTCACCCCTGATCATAGTGTCCTTATTACCAGGGAGGTGTGCGTTTCTGTGTCAGTGATGTTGTAATGGGTTAACAAGGCACTGGCTTGTTTCATTGTCCCAGGGTAATGTTGGAGATTAAAAGGAATTTGTCTCATCCTACACTCAACTGGTGTCTAAATATCCCATTTGCAAGTCTCTGCAACCTACAACTTGTCTGAACACATTAGTGCATTAGATGCAGTTCTGGCAGGAAGAGAGAGAGAGACGTGCTTGGACTGACATTTTGGTAAAATGGAGTGTACGGTGTGCAGACTGACTGCTTGGCACAGTGTTCCAGTATATTAGAGAGAAGAGTGTTACAGTTATTAGAGCGTTTATATTGTGCAGGATACAGTGTAACACAACTGTACGTGGGAACAAGAGGGTGACACTAATTTCCAATCTTAATGCTAATCCAATTGAAAAAAAAAGGTATTTTTGTTTTTCGAAAAAAAAAAAAATGTTCAGTACTTGCAATGGACATTCTAGTTTAAACATTCAATGCTCCATTTGTATTTCCTAGTCTTACTATGTATAGTTTGATCACAATCTAATGTTTAACAATTATAAGTGTGCTGACAAGCCCATTTAAATGTTGATACGATTACAATCAGCCATTTTCATTATTTATCAGATGCATTTTTTTTCCATTATTGGTTTGGCAAACAGTTCTGTATTTAAAGGGACAGTCAACACCAGAATTTTTGTAGTTTAACAAGAAAGATAATCACTTTATTACCCATTCCCCAGTTTTGCGTAACCAACACAGTTTTAATATGTTTTACCTCTGTAATTACCTTGTATCTGAGCTTCTGCTGACTGCCCCCTTATTTCAGTTCTTTTTACAGACTTGCATTTTAGTCAATCAGTGCTCACTCCTAGGTCACTTCACGTGCATGAGCTCAATGTTATCTATATGAAACACATGAATTTATGCCCTCTAGTGGTCAAAATGCATTCAGATTAGAGACAGTCTTCAAGGTCTAAGAAATTGGCATATGAACCTCCTAGGTTTAGCTTTCAACTAAAAATACAAAGAGAACAAAGCAAAATTGGTGATAAAAGTAAATTGGGAAGTTGTTTAAAATTAAATGCCCTATTTAAATCATGAAAGTTTTTTTTGGACTTGACTGTCCCTTTAACATGTGTCAGTCCTGTTTGGCTGATCACAGTCCCAATTCTCAATACTTAAAGGGATATGAAAACTAAACATTTTCTTTTGCTCTTGCAAATGGATAACATTCTTGAAAAACCGCTGCCATATAGTGCTCCAGATACGTGCACGCTCCTGAGATTAAATCCCTGCTTTTCAACAAAAGATACCAAGGGAACGAAGAAGTTTAAAGAATAGAAGCAAATTAGAAAGTTGGTTAAAATTGCATTCCTTATCTGAAACATGAAAGGACAATTTTGGGTTTCATGTCCCTTTAATAACACATTTATGGGGCCATTTTTCTTTTATGATATTTCGCAGCTAAAAGGATTTTATAAACCCCAGATAACACTTTTTTTAAATTATTAAAGAGTACCCCAAAAACATTTAGAATGAAATACTTATTTTGTACATGGACTAACCATACTGGGCGTCGAGTACCACACAAATTACAAGCTGAAAGTAAAAAGATTTTGCTCACCTGCTAACCCGACGCACGCAAAAATCCAGAGTTAGAATATCATGACTGTGTTACCGTATTCCTCATTAGACTTCAATAGAGTGTGAAAAGTTGGAAAAAGAAAACAACACCCAACCACTGTTCTCTCTAAGGCAAGGCCAGATTTGTGTGTGGCCCAGCAGGGAAACAGTCAATAAGAAAACCATACGTTGCAGTCTTCATTGTGCAGTGTTTGCTAATTGCAGGACGCAGTTACCTAATTTACTATTTCACTGCTGGGCCACAAACAAAACTGGCTTTAAAGGGAGCACTACACCCAACAAGTCGCACAAACCCGATCGCATTTTCAAGTGCGCTTATCCAACATGAAATTTTAATATTTCACATTCCAATGTTCTACACATAGAAGAATAATTCTTAAATACATATTTATAAATCTGATGGTATTTTGGTGCAATATATATCTATACCTATATAGATAGTGATATATACAGATATATATAGGAATATCTATTTAAAAATACTTAAAAACATATTTACAGTACATACACAGGTAAACACTTTATTAAATATTAATATTGCATAAATATGATTTTTCATGTTTTCAGCTACTAGACTGCAAACAACTCCAATGCACTTATATATGTATGTCTTTTTATATGTATTTATGTGTTTACATTTGTATATATATATATATATATATATATATATATATGTGTGTGTATGTAAATACATATATATACACATATAAATACATATGCACAGTTACACACACATATAAACACACACACACACATATATATACATTTGGCCAGATACGGTAACTAACTCGTACAGTTTTGCTTTTAATCTTAGCTGAGAGCTTGTAAGCGAGTGCTGAACTTTCTCTGTGTGTTGTGTGTATATATATATATATATATATATATATATATATATATATATATATATAATCCACTGAAATAAGTGCACTCCCACGAACAGTAAATTTAAATTCTGCCCGGGGGCTATACAAAGTTCAAATATCCAAGTTCTAACACAAGCACTCACTGGACTTGATACAGGTGAAATAAAAAGTGTTTTATTCCATATAACCAGTGACGATTCGGGGTGTCCAGTTGGTCTGATGAAGGGGTGAACACCCCGAAACGTCACTGGTATATATATATATATATATATATACATACATACATACACACACACATATATATATATATATATATATATATATACACACATATACATATTTATTCCATATCTTTGAGCCCTTATAACTTTTTAATGCAATTAAAAAAAAATATTAGCTGGTGTTAGTATGAGTGTAACTACTTTTTAATGTATTTTTGATGTGTTATGTTCAACTTTTTATTCAAGAGTAACAGTTAACCAGAGCTCTGAAGTTGCGATATCCCAACACAAGTTAAATTCAATTGTGCTTGAGTGAACGTGTTTACTTTCAACTTGTAATACGTGTGCTACTTCTGACGCACTCAAAAACCCGCAATAATCCCCTTTTCGGTTGCGTGCAACGGTTAGCGTGATGCTTGTAATCTATCCCACTGTCCCTGTGCCATATTGGGTAACGTTAGGAATCAACATCACTAAACAGGCACTAACACTTCTTGCTCAATCAATTTGAGTTTAACCCCTTATGGGGGGGGGGGTCTTTTTCAGTAGCGCGGTCTCGCCACGCTATTTTAGCAAGCCTGCGAGAGGAAAGGTCTAATAGCACAGTCTTGGCCCTCACGGCAAAACACTTGCTATTATACCCAGACAATCCCATAATGACCAGCAATGTACAGGGTACGTCTCATTCGTTAAGGGGTTAAAAAAGTTAATAATAAAGCGAAGCAGATAAGGATTTTGTGTTCTGTTCTGAAGGTAACAATTTCCAGTTTGATGAGTATTAATGACTGAAGCATTTTAGAATTGTAAACAATGCATTTATGTCTGGTTCTTATTGGTTTACTGGCTGTATCCTACCGTGAAACAGTATGGGAGTGCGCTGGGTATGTCTCTATGACTATATGTTTAACTTCTTTGCATTTTGTTTTGATTAATCTATTTTGTGTATCTATATTTAACTTGTTTTATTGCCTTTGTGTAGCCCTATATGTATTCCTTGTGCTATGGGATTTGGAGGTCACTTAGGAATAAATGATAATAATAATTCATAATAATAATAATAGTAAAAAAAAGGCAATTAAAAAAAAAATAATAATAATAGTTTCATTCTAAAATGATCTTTTAACACAGTATTTCAGGGCTTAACAAACCCAGGCGCAGGGAGTCACTGGCGCTTTAAAATTAGGCCCTGTATAGAGTCCCAAAGACACCCATTGGTGCGCCTGACTTATACCAACAGCTGCACTTCAAATTTAACCTGGTGCGGCTTGATCCTTTTAGGTCTCACAGCTTTAAAATACAAATGCAATTTTGGCCAAGCCAACCCTCTAATTCCTCCTGGGAAAACGCTTTACCAATGACAACATGGCGAGATTGTTAATGCCACTTTATTTCACATGCAAAGCTGGATGGAGGTGCTAGTAATATGGTGGGCAGACTGGGGGTCAAGTGGTCAAGAGTGTGCATTTATGTAGCCCTGCAGGTCTCCCTGCAAACAACACATACTCACATACACTCACACTCACACATACTGTATATGCAGGTCCCTAGATTGTGAACAAACATTGACAAGCCCAGCAGTTCAACCCCTGAGCCCCACAGGAAGTGAACTCTTTAAAAACTTTAAATCAGTGATATTTCTTGAACAGTTGTAATTTCCTAACAGGGTGGATTTGATTTGAATCAAGTTGATTTAAATCACTGGTTATATATCATTAGGTATGCATAATTGAAAAGAATGAAATTATTTGGAGGTGAACTATCTCCAGTTGAATTGGTTAATCATTCATATTCGCTCAACTTTTCACCTGTACTTAATTGGAAGGAGAAAAATAATGATTACATAATAATAATTGAAATATTTTTTATTTAAAACAATGATATTATTTTTCATTTTTAATGCTTGCCCCTCCCTCCTCACACTTAGGTCCTTGTGCAGATGTATTCCATTCCAAACAATCTTCTATTCATTGAGCTTCTTGAAACTCAGTATGGGTTGATTCTGTGTACATAGATTTGCAGGCGAGCAATGGCATTAAAGGCACAGTAAAGTCAAAATTTAAATTTCATGATTCAGAAAGAACATGCAATTTTTAACAATTTTCCAATGGACTTCTCTTATCGTATTTGCTTTGTTCTCTTGGTATCCATTGTTGAAATGCCTAGGCTCAGAAGCAATGCACTACTGTGAGCTAGCTGTTTGTCACTGTCTCACTCAATGTATTCAGCTAGGCCCCAGTAGAGCATTGCTCTCCTTCAGCAAAGGATTCCAAGAGAATGAAGCAAATCTTATAATAGCAGTAAATCTGAAATCTGAAAAGTGGATGCTCTGTCGGAAACCTAAAAGTTATCTCTCATGATAATGTCCCTTTAAGGTCCATTTATCAACTCTGTGGCCTCTAGTTATCAATGTCTGTCGGACCTGATCCGACAGTGCGGATCAGGTCCGACAGACATCGCTGAATACGGCGAGCAATACACTTGCCGTATTCAGCATTGCACCAGCAGCTCACAAGAGCTGCTGGTGCAACGCCGCCCCCTGCAGACTCGCGGCCAATGGGCCGCCAGCAGGGGGGTGTCAATCAACCCGATCGTACTCGATCGGGTTGTATTGTTGCGAGTTTTGTCCGCCTGCTCAGAGCAGGCGGACAGGTTATGGAGCAGCGGTCTTTGTGACCGCTGCTTCATAACTGCTGTTTCTTACGAGCCTACAGGCTCGCCAGAAACACAGGGCATCAAGCTCCATTCGGAGCTTGATACATATGCCCCAGTATGTTAATTTTATAACATTTTGCTTGGAAGAAGGTGCAGATTATTTCTGCAGACACAAATTCACAGCTTTGAGAACTACAAAACCAATAATATGTTATAATATCTTCAAGATAGAAACATTGTCCAAAATAATCTGACAAAAACCTTTGGGAGAGTATGACATTGTGAATGTATTAATGGAATTAATTTTCCAAAAAAACAAAAACAAAAAAAACATTACAGCCATGAATATACAGAATCTTGCTATATAATTAAAAATGAATCTATATTTCAGTATGAATAACCTTTGGATTATAATGTATCTTAAATATAAACTATCTTTAGATAGATTTTTTCATTTAAAAAGCATTTTATTTTAAAAAAATACTATTTAAATTTAAACAAAAATTTGGATTAAATAAAAAAAAATTGGATTAAATAAAAATTATTTTTTTGGATTTAATGGAAAAAAATAATAATGGATTAGTGGTAGTTATAAGGACAGGAGGAGTTACGTACACATGTTCATGTACCAGAAAACCCCCACCTACTCAGCCCCCTCTCTGCAAGTAATAAGACCTCACCTTAAAGGGACATGAAACCCCAAAAATTGCTTTCATGATTTAGGTAGAACATACAATTTTAAACATCTTTCCAGTTTACTTCTATTTTCAAATTTGTTTCTTTCTTTTGGAATCATTTGTTGAAGGAGCAGCAATGCACTACTGGTTTCTAACTGAACACATGAATGAGCCAATGACAATCAGTATATATATGCAGCCACCAATCAGCAGATAGAACCTAGTTTCTTTGCTGCTCCTGAGCTTACCTAGATAAACCTTTCAAAGGATAACAAGAGAAGGAAGCCAATTATTTAATAGAAGTAAATTGGAAAGTTGTTTAAAAAATTGTATGCTCTGTCTATATCATGAATGTCTAATTATGACTTTACTGTCCCTTTAATCCCTATGCAAAGCAAGACACTTTGGACTCACCTCAAGCAATTTCCCATTTGTAACAAACCCCTGTTTCTATACCCTGCTGCAAAATATTTACCTTAAAGGACTCAAAGTTCCTCCTAATCAAGTGACATAGCAAATCACCCTCAGTGAAGAAACTTTTCCACCCATGACTCCCCACCTATTTCAAAATCACTGAGGCCTGCCCCTTAAGTATTTACCCACTTTAATACTTGTCCTACAGATGTTCTGTTGTTTATTTATTCCTGTAGTGGTGCTTCTGATCACATTGGGGGTCACATTAGTGCATCGTCTTTGAGTAGGGTCCCCTAGGTGACCTTGTGTTGGAAAGAGTCTTGGTAGATGAGAGTAATAACCAAGGATTTTGTGTAGGGGACTCGGTGGGGGTTCTTGCAGTGGAGTGTGTCATGGTAAAGGGGAGTAGCATTTGTGCTGAGAATATTGGTAGATAGGGGTTTATTGTGGTGGACTTCTGGTATAAACGTTATTAGGGTAAGATAACACACTGCATGTTAAGATAAATGTGGAAAGTTTAAACTTCCTATGTGCTCTTTCAGGACAGGAAAAAAAAATACTTCTGTTATCTAATTTCTTTTATTCTCCTGGTATCCTTTGTTGAAAAGCATACCTAGGTAGGCTCAGGAGCAGCAATGCACTACTGGCAGCTAGCTGCTGATTGGTGCCTTCACATATATGCCTCTTCTCATTGGCTCACTCAATGTGTTCGGCTAGCTCTCAGTAATGTATTGCTACCAAGAGAATGAAGAAAATTTGATAATCGAAGTAAAATGGAAACATTGTTTAAAATTGTTTACCTGAATTATGAAAAAAAAAAAAAAAGGGTTTTATGTCCTTTTAAAGTCCTGCTCTGTGAGTTAAAGGGACACTGAACCCAAATTTTTTCTTTTGTGATTCAGATAGAGCATGAAATTTTAAGCAACTTTGTAATTTACTCCTATTATGAAATGTTCCTTATTCTCTTGGTATCTTTATTTGAAATGCAAGAACGTAAGTTTAGATGCCGGCCCATTTTTGGTGAACAACCTAGGTTGTCCTTGCTGATTGGTGGATAAATTCATCCACCAATCAAAAACTGCTGTCCAGAGTGCTGAATCAAGAAAAAAGCTTAGATGCCTTCTTTTTATATAAAGATAGCAAGAGAACGAAGAAACATTGATAATAGGAGTAAATTATAAAGTTGCTTAAAATTGCATGCTCTGTCTGAATCACAAAAGAAAAATTTTGGGTTCAGTGTCCCTTTAAACAGTAGTGATTTAACTCCTTAATTGCTCTTGTGTGTTTCTAGAAATTCAGAGGTCAATTCACCTTTGCTGGAATGTTACAGGCATTCAAGGTGTTAAAGCACAGTTTCAGGCATGCTACACTTTACCTCTTGATTGTCTTTGTGTTTTTGGCAATACAAGGGTTGATTTGCTTCTGCTAGTGTGTTAGGAGTAATCTAAGGGCCAGGGTGGCGCTCCAGGTCAAGCAAAAAATGACAAGTTGCACTTTTTGTAAGAGCTTGATCAGGTTTATTGAATGTAGACATCTGTCCTGTTTTAGCCTGGAGTGAACTCAAAGTTATGGGGTATAGAAGTTACTGAACATTGTTGTATTAGGAGAAAAGTAAGAAGTATAGTGTCTGAACAGACAGCAGAAGACGGCTGATGGTGTTAGAAGAGCACAGTACTGCACAAGGTGTTTAGTAGCGCACAATATGCCATAGGGTGTATATAAGAGCACAGTGCAGCACAGGATTTTAGTAGTGTAGAGTACGGCACAGGATGTTAGTAGTGTAGAGTAAGGCACAGGGCGTGGGCAGAGTACGGCACAGGGAGTGGGCAGAGTACGGCACAGGGCGTGGGCAGAGTACGGCACAGGGCGTGGGCAGAGTACGGCACAGGGCGTGGGCAGAGTACGGCACAGGGCGTGGGCAGAGTACGGCACAGGGCGTGGGCAGAGTACGGCACAGGGCGTGGGCAGAGTACGGCACAGGGCGTGGGCAGAGTACGGCACAGGGCGTGGGCAGAGTACGGCACAGGGCGTGGGCAGAGTACGGCACAGGGCGTGGGCAGGGTACGGCACAGGGCGTGGGCAGGGTACGGCACAGGGCGTGGGCAGGGTACGGCACAGGGCGTGGGCAGAGTACGGCACAGGGCGTGGGCAGAGTATGGCACAGGGCGTGGGCAGAGTATGGCACAGGGCATGGGCAGAGTATGGCACAGGGCGTGGGCAGAGTATGGCACAGGGCGTGGGCAGAGTATGGCACAGGGCATGGGCAGTGTAGAGTATGGCACAGGGCATGAGCAGAGTACGGCACAGGGCGTCAGTTGAGCAGAGTACAGAGTATGGCACTGGGTGTTAGTTGGTTAGAGGACAGCACAGGGTGCAGTTTAGAGAGCTGGCTTAGCAGAAGAGAACACAGGGTGCATTGTTAGTAACAAAAAAAAAGGCACATGATATAATGTTTGTAGAAAAGAGTGGAGCACAGTGTATAGTCTTATTAGATGATAAAAGAACACAGTTATAGAGGGGAGGGGGCATGGGGTGCTGTGTCAGAGGGCAGTGTAGCATAGATAACATTATAAAGGACAGCACCATGTGTTGGAGTGGGGCAGAGGGTGCTAGGTTCGGGAAGAGTTGGATGATACTATATAAGAGGAAAGGGGAGAGCAGGTTAACTGTGTTACTGGTGAGAAGTGAGAGTATTAGAATGCTGAATGCATAGGTTACTATGTTTATAGAGAGGGGAGCTCATAGAGGAATGTTAGATACATTTGATAGCAATCATAGGATCCAGCCAGAATAGTTAATAACTGATGAAACTAGCAAGGGGCAGTCTGTTAATAAATTAATATGTAAAATAGTCAAACACATGCAAATCTAGGAGTACAATTCCCTGACTCATGGGATTTATCTTTGTGATACATTAATGTTAGAGGAATAGGCTGTGGCAAGGGAACAGAGGGGGCATAATCTGTTAGATGAGAGGGGGCATAATCTGTTAGATGAGAGGGAGCATAATCTGTTAGATGAGAGGGGGCATAATCTGTTAGATGAGAGGGGGCATAATCTGTTAGATGAGAGGGGACATAGTCTGTTAGATGAGAGGGGACATAGTCTGTTAGAGGAAGGGGGTATAATCTGTTAGTGCAAAGGGGGTATAATATGTAAGAGGGTGGGGGTATAATCTGTTAGAGGAGGGGGTTATAATAGGTTGGAGGAGGAGGTATAATCTGTTAAAGGAGGGGGTATAATCTGTTAGAGCAGAGGGGGGTATAATGTGTTAGAGCAGAGGGGGGTATAATGTGTTAGAACAGAGGGGGTATAATATGTTAGAGGAGCAGGGCATGATCTGTTAGAGTAGAGGGGTATACTCTGTTAGAGCAAAAGGGGTATACTCTGTTAGCAGAGGGGATATACTGTGTTAGAGCAGAGGGGTCAGATGAGGGGGTATAATCTCTTAGAGCAGAGGGGGTATAATCTCTTAGAGCAGAGGGTTAAGGGGTATAATATGTTAGAGGAGGGGGTTATAATAGGTTGGAGGAGGAGGTATAATCTGTTAAAGGAGGGGGTATAATCTGTTATAGCAGAGGGGAGTATAATGTGTTAGAACAGAGGGGGTAAAATATGATAGAGGAGCAGGGCATGATCTGTTAGAGCAGAGGGGGTATACTCTGTTAGAGCAAAAGGGGTATACTCTGTTAGAGCAAAAGGGGTATACTCTGTTAGCAGAGAGGGTATACTGTGTTAGAGCAGAGGGGGTATAATCTGTCAGATGAGGGGGTATAATCTGTTAGAGCAGAGGGGGTATAATCTCTTAGAGCAGAGGGGTAAGGGGTATAATATGTTAGACGAGGGGGTATAATCTGTTAGAGGAGGGGGGTATAATTATTATTATTGTTGGTTATTTGTAGAGCGCCAACAGATTCCGCAGCGCTATAAACATAGGCGGTTCACAAGGAAACATTTATAGGGATAGGGAGGGCCCTGCCAAGAGTCGCACTGTTGTAGTCAGTTCTAAAGAAGGTGATCTACAAACAGCATGGCTCTTAGGCTTACATGCTAAGGGGGTTCAAGGGGATAGCAAAGGAGGAGATGAAATGGTATAAAGAAAGGTTAGTGTAGGTTGTATGCATCCCTGAACAGTAGGGTCTTTAGGGAGCACTTAAAGTTTTCAAAACTACGGGAGAGTCTTGTGGAGCGAGGCATAGAGTTCCACAAGATGGGAGCCAGTCTGGAGAAGTCCTGTAAGCGGGAGTGTGAGGAGGTAACAAGAAAGGAGGAGAGTAGGAGGTTATGAGCAGAGCGAAGGGGACGGGAGGGAGAGTATCTAGAGACAAGGTCTGAGATAAAGGGGGGAGCAGTGCAGTTGAGGGCTTTTGTGTTTAATCCTGAAGGCAAGAGGAAGCCAGTGAAGGGATTGGCAGAGGTAAGGAAGATGAGCCTGACAGAGGCATTCAATATGGATTGTAAAGGAGCTAGGCGGCAGCTGGGGAGACCAGAGAGGACAGAGTTGCAGTAATCGAGGCGGGAAAGGCTGAG
The DNA here is from genome assembly GCF_027579735.1 of Bombina bombina. Lineage (NCBI taxonomy): Eukaryota > Metazoa > Chordata > Amphibia > Anura > Bombinatoridae > Bombina > Bombina bombina. The sequence goes on along the minus strand of NC_069501.1, from coordinate 558,116,292 downwards.
AGAGTGGATTAAAATCTTAGTTGTGCCTTGTGTAAGGAAATGTCTAAATTTAGAGATGTTTTTAAAGGTAGAAGCAGCGGGATTTAGCCAAGGACTGAATGTGAGGAGTGAAACAAAGATCTGAGTCAAGTGTGACCCCATGACATCGGGCATGCAGGGTAGGGGTAATGATAGAGTTGTCGACAGTTAAGACAGAGTTAAGTCCGAGGTTGTGCGCTATACAAGTATCCATTATTATAACCTTTATAGGGAGATTGGGGGTGGAGATTTTGGAAGAAGGGGGGAAATAAGGAGCTCAGTTTTGGAGAGATTTAGCTTGAGGTAGTGAGAGGACACCCAGGAAGAGATGTAAGAGAAAGACAGTTAGTGACACGGGTTATCAAGGAAGGAGATAGGTCTGGTGCAGAGAAGTAGATTTGGGTGTCGTCGACATACAAGTGATATTGGAACCTGTGGGACTTTATTAGGGAACCTAATGATGGCGTGTAGATTGAGAAGAGAAGGGGACCAAGGACAAAACCTTGCAGTACCCCAACAGAAAGTGGTGACGGGGCCGAGGAGGCCCCAGAGAAGGCTACACTAAAATTACAGTTTGAAAGGTAGGAAGAGAACCACAAGAGGGCTGTGTCACAAATGCTGAAGGATTGGAGGGTTTGGAGAAAAATAGGGTGGTCAACAGTATCAAAGGCTGCAGACAGATCAAGGAGGATAAGCAGAGAGAAGTGGCCTTTTGATTTTACTGTAGGTAGGTAGTTGGTAACCTAAACGATTGCTGTCTCTGTGGAGTAATGGGATTAAATGCAGATTGCAGTGGGAGTTTAATGTAAGGAAATGGGATAGGCGTGCATATACTAGCTTTTCGAGAAGCTTTGAGGCAAGAAGGAGGAGGGAAGTAGGGCGATAGTTGGATGGGGAGGTTGAATCAAGAGAAGGATTTTTGAGGATAGGTGTGACCAGTGCATGTTTCAGAGATGAGGGAAATATACCGGTGCTGAGGGAGAGGTTGAAAATGTGTGTGAGTATAGGGGTAAGGATAGAAGAGAGGGACGGGAGTAGGTGTAAGAAGATAGGGTCAAGGGGACATTTAGTGAGGTGAGAGCGCAGTATAAGTGCCAAAACGTCTTCCTCAGTAACAGGGGAGAAAGAGCTAAATGTATGGCTATGTGGGTTGTGGTTGATTGCGAGCGTTTGAGGGGGTTAAGAATGGAAGTATGTTGAGAGCTGATTTAGTTTCTGATGGAGTTGATTGTGTTATTGAAGTGGCTGGCAAAGTCTTGAGCTGACAGAAAAGTTGTATTAGGGGGTGGGGGTGTAGAAGAGTATTGAAAGTGGAAAACAGACGTTTTGGGTTGGAAGAAAGAGTTGAGAAGTAATGTTGCTTATAGAGATTAAGGGCAGAATAGTAGGAGATAAAAATGAAATTGTAATGAAGGAAATCAGCTGAACTCAGAGATTTTATCCAGTGTTGCTCAGTAGTACGGGAACATCTGCGTAGGTACTGTGTCAGCGGAGTATGCCAGGGCTGAGGATGAGTGTGTGATTTCCAAGCAATGGTAAGAGGGGCCAGATTGTCAAGGACCGATGTAAGGGTGGAATTATAGTGGCAGATAGCTTGGTCAGGGCAGGAGGAGAAGGAGGAGATGGATGAGAGGAAAGGTTCAAGGGAATTAGCAAGCTGTTACTGATCTAATGACGTAATGCTTCTGTGAAGTTTGGTGTGAGGAGTAGAAGGAGGGAGAGTTGTAGGGAGGGATGAGATGTTGCTAGTGAGGAGATGGTGATCAGAAAGAGGAAAAGGAGAGTTTGTGAAGCTTAAAAAAGTGAATTGATAGCTAAAGATCAGGTCAAGGGAGTGACCATCTTTGTGAGTGGGAGAGTCAGTCCATTGTGACAAACCGAAAGAGGAAGTGAGCTGCAGAAGTTGTTTTGCAGCTGAGGCAGTGGGATTGTCAAGAGAGATGTTGAAATCGCTAAGAATGAGGGCAGGGGTGTCTGAGGAAAGGAAATAAGGTAGCTAGGCAGCCAAGTGATCAAGAAATTGAGTCGAGGAGCCAGGGGGTCGGTATATGATAGCAACACGTATAGAGAGCGGAGAGAATAAGCAAATCATGTGGGTTTCGAATGAGAAAAATGTGAGGGAAGAGATGGGATGTATTTGTTGGAAGGTGCAACGAGAGGAAAGTAAAATACCTACACCACCTCCTTTTCTATTACCAGACCTAGGAGTGTGGCTGAAGTGGAGACCCCCATGTGACAGAGCAGCAGTGGGTGCTGTGTCTAGGGGAGAGAGCAAGGTTTCTGTTAGAGACAGAAAGTTGAGGGAGCAGGAGATAAAGAGGTAATTTATAGAAATGAGCTTGTTTCAAACAGAGCGAGAGTTCCAGAGTGCACAAGTGAAAAGAGTAGTTGCTTTAGATGCAAGAGGAATGTGAGTAAGGTTAACAGAGTTTTGTTTTCTGAGTCTATGGAACGGTACACATGGATGTGCATGGCTAGGAAGTTGTTGGGGACCAGGATTAGGGGAGATGTCACCAATAGCTAATATAAGCAATAGGGAGAGTGACATGAGATGAGATACAGATTTGTTGTAGTGAGACTGTTTTTGAGACGAGGTGCAGGGGGGAGAGAGAGTGTTTAGGAATAGATCAAGTTCATGAGTACAAAAGTAAGGTGTTTAAGAGAGATGGGCTAATGAACATTGCAGGTGGTGAGGAGGAAGGAGCAGGGACGAAACTACAGGGGGTGAAGAGGTCGCAACTTCGACTGGGCCCCTGAGGGTGGGGGCCCAGCTTAAAAAAAAAATGTTTTTCCAATAAAAAACGTTGACCTGCCACTGCCTGCACTGATATCATGTGAGTGTGATGCCTCACTAGTGTATCTGACTACAGGGGTTAGTGCAGTGCTTGACAAATATGTTCAAAATCTAGGAGCCAGCCCAAAAATCTAGGAGCCAGGTATTTTCCGTGTATGTGTATATGTATGTATGTATGTATATATATATATATATATATATATAAATATATATATATATATATATATATATATATATGTGTGTGTGTATATATATGTATGTATATATATATATATGTGTGTGTGTGTATATATATATATATATATATATATATATATATATATATATATATATATATATGTATAAAGAGGCTAGAGAAAATTTCATAAACCACAACAAAACAGTTTTACACCACCCTTAACAGTGCACATGGAGACGTCCCAAGCAAAAAGAATAAATAATATTAAGATAGTAAATAGATTGTAGAACAATTAGGTGTAGAGAGAGGTAATATGATTGATTAAAAAAAACAAAAAATGTTGTCACTATACAGTACCACTTTATACAGTACTGGGGGGCTGGACCATGTCACAGACTACTGTGGTCACTCTATAAAGTACTGGGGCGGGTAGGGTCAGGCCAGCCATCTCACCGGCAGATTACAGACTGTGTCACTAACTCACTATATACAGTACTGGTGGGTTAAACAGTGTCACTATATACAGTAATAGGGGGTTAGACCATCTCACAGATATGTATCAAATTCACCTTTTTTTGGCGGGCGGGGGGGTAGGGGGGCCTTTCTTAGATTCTTGCACCTGGGCTCTATGGTTTCTAGTTACGCCTCTGGGAAGGAGTAATTGAATAAAGTAGTTTGCTATAAAGACAAGAGGTAGCAAAAAGGAATATAAAGATATTGAGCATTTTTACAAAATTGGAAACCAATTAAACACATAAGACACAGTATTACAGCACTTGCATAAGGAACCAATGAGATACATAAAACACAATATTACAAGAGTACTTGCTTTATGTCTTGTCCCTTGTCCAATCCTTGTCCAATTCTTGTATAATTCTTATCTTAGTGCCTCACTTATGAAATGTTCACTTCAAAAATGTGAACATTTGCTCTTGTAACAATGCATACTGCCCAGGCAAAAATCTGTTAAAGCAGAGGGGGGTATAATCTCTTAGAGGAGGGAGTATAATGTGTTGGAGGGAGGTATAATGTGTTAGAGGGGGGCGGTATAATGTGTTAGTGGAGGGGGGTATAATCTGTTAAAAGATGGGGGTATACCGTTAGAGGAGTGGAATATAATCTGTTAGAGGGGGGGGTATAATATGTTAGAAGAGTGGGTATAAATGTGTTTGAGGAGGGGGTATAATGTGTTAGAGGTGGGAGTATAATCTTTTAGAGCAGAGGGGGTATAATCTGTTAGAGGAGGGGGATATAATATGTTAGAAGAGCGGGTATAAATGTGTTTGAGGAGGGGGTATAATGTGTTAGAGGAGGGAGTATAATGTGTTAGAGGCGGGAGTATAATCTTTTAGAGCAGAGGGGATATAATCTGTTAGAGGAGGGGGTATAATCTGTTAGAGGAGGGGGTATAATCTGTTAGAGGAGCGGGTATAATGTGTTAGAGGAATGGGGTATAATGTGTTAGAGGAAGGGGTATAATCTGTTAGAGCAGAGGGGGTATAATGTTTTAGAGGAGGGTGGTATAATGTGTTAGAGGAGGGGGTAAAATGTGTTAGTGGAGGGGGGTATAATCTGTTAGAGCAGAGGGGGTATAATCTGCTAGAGGAGTGGGGTATAATCTGTTAGAGCAGAGGGGGTATAATCTGTTAGAGCAGAGGGGGTATAATCTGCTAGAGGAGTGGGGTATAATCTGTTAGAGGAGGGGGGTATAATCTGCTAGAGGAGTGGGGTATAATCTGTTAGAGGAGGGGGGTATAATCTGTTAGAGCAGAGGGGGTATAACCGTTAGAGGTGGGGGTTAATTACAGAGTTATTAGAGTGTGTTACTGTGTTAGACTAGAGGATAACAAAGCTGCAGTACTTGTATAACAGAACTCAGTACATTGTGTTAGAGCAGTGTTTAGGATTCAGTGTTAGAGGAGAGGGAAGCACAGGGGTTTAGTATTATTAGAATTATTAGAACAAGGTGAATCATAGTGACAGTGCTACTGGCTGAAACTTAATGAATATTTACATAATTGTGTCTATATATATATACTTTTTCTGTGTGATACTCTGAAAAGCTGCAGATATGACTTATCCCTAATTAGCCAACCCCAGTCAGTAATCTGGTCAGGAATGTCAGCTTGTTAGCGACCCTCCTTAGGTTGTATCCAGCCCTTCAAAGTGCTCACCCACGCAACACCTCTTTTAACCCATCACCCCCCAATCATCTGATCTTCTATTGAAGCAAAGATAACGAAGGCTTCCTGTAAAGGGAGGGGGACTTATAATAGGGGAGAGGTTATTATTGCCTGGTATTAATGATCCCGCTGACTCTTCAGCCAGACAGTCCAGACGCTTCTGGAAACAAAAGGGATGCAGCTAATCCCACGGACAGGGGCCCTATAAAACATCCCTATTGTGGGAACTGGGACAGAGTCTGTTGGAGAGACTAAGAATTGCCCCAATTAAGAAATATCTTTTTATCCCAACCTTTATTTTTGTAGGCAATTGACTAATGTCTGCACATATATAATAGGTTGCATGTTTCAGCACACTATATACACTATATGTTATATATATAGATTATTTGTGAAAAACATATCCATAGCAACAGTAGATGGTGATCTGTCTGACTACACTTTGCATTTTAAGTGTAAATGTTAATATTATTGAACAGATGGAGGTCATGCACCCTTTCTATTATTAAAGGCAATTGACCTCAAGGCTCTGAGAATACAGTATTTATTGACAAGTAGGTGAGTTGCTACAGTTTACTTCTCAGGGGAAAAATGTTTATAGGATAGCTGCACAGTGTAGCTATATTTTATATTCACTGGACAGTTTAAAGCTTAAAGGGACGTGAAACCCCAAAAAATTATTTTGTGATTCAGGTACAGCATATTATTATTAGAAAATAAATAAATTCCAATTTACTTATATTAGCTAATTTCCATTGTTCTCTTGGTATCCTTTATTGAAATGGATACCTAGGTAGGCTCAAGTGCTAGAAATTAGCTGCTGATTGGTGACTGTACATTTATACCTCTTGTCATTGGCTTACCGATGTGTTTAGCTAGCTCCCAGTAGTGCATTGCAGCTACTTCAATAAATGATAGGATACTAAGAAAATTAATCAAAATTAATAAAAGAAGTAAATCGGAAAGTTTGTTTAAAATTGTTCTATCTGTCTGAATCATGAAAAAAGAATTTAGGGTTTTATGTCCCTTTAAACTCCATTTTTATAACTCTTGTGACTTTGGCGTTAACAAATTTCTGTGAAATATTTGGGGCAGCTTAGCGATGGCAAATGTTCTACTTTTTGAAGTATTTTAGGTTAGTATTTTTAGAGTTATTAAGTGTTGTAAAAACAACAATATATATATATATATATATATATATATATATATATATATATATATACAGGGAGTGCAGAATTATTAGGCAAATGAGTATTTAGACCACATCATCCTCTTTATGCATGTTGTCTTACTCCAAGCTGTATAGGCTCGAAAGCCTACTACCAATTAAGCATATTAGGTGATGTGCATCTCTGTAATGAGAAGGGGTGTGGTCTAATGACATCAACACCCTATATCAGGTGTGCATAATTATTAGGCAACTTCCTTTCCTTTGGCAAAATGGGTCAAAAGAAGGACTTAAAATTGCAAAGCTTCTGAAGCGTGATCATCGAACAATCAAGCGTTTCATTCAAAATAGTCAACAGGGTCGCAAGATGCGTGTTGAAAAACCAAGGCGCAAAATAACTGCCCATGAACTGAGAAAAGTCAAGCGTGCAGCTGCCAAGATGCCACTTGCCACCAGTTTTGCCATATTTCAGAGCTGCAACATCACTGGAGTGCCCAAAAGCACAAGGTGTGCAATACTCAGAGACATGGCCAAGGTAAGAAAGGCTGAAAGACGACCACCACTGAACAAGACACACAAGCTGAAACGTCAAGACTGGGCCAAGAAATATCTCAAGACTGATTTTTCTAAGGTTTTATGGACTGATGAAATGAGAGTGAGTCTTGATGGGCCAGATGGATGGGCCCGTGGCTGGATTGGTAAAGGGCAGAGAGCTCCAGTCCGACTCAGACGCCAGCAAGGTGGAGGTGGAGTACTGGTTTGGGCTGGTATCATCAAAGATGAGCTTGTGGGGCCTTTTCGGGTTGAGGATGGAGTCAAGCTCAACTCCCAGTCCTACTGCCAGTTTCTGGAAGACACCTTCTTCAAGCAGTGGTACAGGAAGAAGTCTGCATCCTTCAAGAAAAACATGATTTTCATGCAGGACAATGCTCCATCACACGCGTCCAAGTACTCCACAGCGTGGCTGGAAAGAAAGGGTATAAAAGAAGAAAATCTAATGACATGGCCTCCTTGTTCACCTGATCTGAACCCCATTGAGAACCTGTGGTCCATCATCAAATGTGAGATTTACAAGGAGGGAAAACAGTACACCTCTCTGAACAGTGTCTGGGAGGCTGTGGTTGCTGCTGCACGCAATGTTGATGGTGAACAGATCAAAACACTGACAGAATCCATGGATGGCAGGCTTTTGAGTGTCCTTGCAAAGAAAGGTGGCTATATTGGTCACTGATTTGTTTTTGAATGTCAGAAATGTATATTTGTGAATGTTGAGATGTTATATTGGTTTCACTGGTAAAAATAAATAATTGAAATGGGTATATATTTGTTTTTTGTTAAGTTGCCTAATAATTATGCACAGTAATAGTCACCTGCACACACAGATATCGCCCTAAAATAGCTAAAACTAAAAACAAACTAAAAACTACTTCCAAAAATATTCAGCTTTGATATTAATGAGTTTTTTGGGTTCATTGAGAACATGGTTGTTGTTCAATAATAAAATTAATCCTCAAAAATACAACTTGCCTAATAATTCTGCACTCCCTGTATATATATATATATATATATATATATATATATATATATATATATATACATATATATATATATATATATATATATATAAATAAATAATATTATGTACATATACAGATACATGTTCTGTATATTAGTGGTCCACTCAATGCAAAATATAGGCATATGGATATATAATTTACTCATCCTCTGGAATTTGTCACTAGTCTGGGATTATTTGATTAGTTGAAATTTGTAGTCCTAAATCTACCTACATATCTGGATACACAACTATTCCTGTTTTTTTGAAAGTGGAAAGGTATAAAATGCCCCAGTGGGTTAGCAGGGCTGGGGGTTTTGTGGCTAGTTCACACTTAAAGGTACATTAAATGCAAAATTGATTACCCTATAACATTTTTAACTATGCATAGATTTAAAAAAGTGTGCAAAATGTACTTTTAATATTTTATTGTGCTTAATGTGCCTCTGAAAATTGTTGTCTGCACACTGATTGCTTGATTAGTGTTCTCGCCATCACCCGGCGAAAATTTAAAGAGACATTATACACTAGATTTATTTTTGCGTAAATGTTTTGTAGATTATCCATTTATAAAGCCTATACAGTTTTTTTTTTTTTTTTAATGTATAGTTTTGCTTATTTTTAAATAACATTGCGCTGATTTTCAGACTCCTAACCAAGCCCCAAAGTTTTAGGAGAATACTGATGTTTACCTATTCCAGCTTGCTCCTGTTTGTGTAAAGAGTCTTTTCATATGCAAAGGACAGGGCTGTTCTAGAGAATCTGGCTCCCAGGGCAAAATTCCAAAATGCGCCCCCTCACAGATTCTAAAGTCCCCCTTCCTAGACCTTGCATATCACTCTGTCATTTAGAGGTCAGCTCCAAAGCAGCAGTGCACTACTGGGACCTAGCTGAACACATCTGGTGAGCAAATGACAAGAGACAAATGTGTGTTGCGGCCAACCACCAGTTAGCTCCTAGTAGTGCATTGCTGCTGCTAAGGATATGTACATATGCTTTTCAACAATGCATACCAAGAGAACAAGAATAATAGAATTGTCTTAATTTTTTTGCTGTATCCTGAATTATAAAAGTTTAATTTTGACTTTCCTATCTCTTTAAATATGTCCTTTTGTCCTTTTTCTACTACAATGTTTTTTTTCCCCAAATATATTGATATTATCTAAAAATATCTTTATATCTTTTACTAATTGCCATTATATTTATACTTTTCTCATGGCTATGCATATTTATTTGTTTAATGCATATCAATCCCTTTAAATTCTTATCCAAAATATATCTAAAAAAACGTCCCAATAGACTTTAAAGTTGAACTTTGCAAAAAAGTAATAAGGTAAGATTTTCTAAAGGATTGCAATATGTCACTAGGTGTATTTGTAGCATATTTAGAGGTCTATTACAATTATTTAGAAAAATTATAACAATTTTTTTATACAAAATTCACTATTAAAGTCTATGAGATTTTTGCACATAAATAATTTGATAAAGAACTGTAATAGCTGTTTAGTTTTCAAATATAATATACACACAGGCAGTAATAGACAGAGACATGCACACACAGGCAGTAATAGACAGATATATGCACTCACAGACAGTAATAGACAGAGATATGCACTCACAGACAGTAATAGACAGAGACATGCACACACAGACAGTAATAGACAGATATATGCACTCACAGACAGTAATAGACAGAGACATGCACACACAGACAGTAATAGACAGATATATATGCACTCACAGACAGTAATAGACAGAGACATGCACAAACAGACAGTAATAGACAGAGACTGCACGCACAGATAGTAATAGACAGAGACATGCACACACAAGCAGTAATAGACAGAGACATGCACACACAGACAGTAATAGACAGATATATGCACTCACAGACAGTAATAGACAGAGACATGCACACACAGACAGTAATAGACAGATATATATGCACTCACAGACAGTAATAGACAGAGACATGCACAAACAGACAGTAATAGACAGAGACTGCACGCACAGATAGTAATAGACAGAGACATGCACACACAAGCAGTAATAGACAGAGATATGCACTCACAGACAGTAATAGACTGAGACATGCACTCACAGGCAGTAATAGACAGAGACAAGCAGTCACAGACAGTAATAGACAGAGACATGCACTCACAGGCAGTAATAGACAGAGACAAGCAGTCACAGACAGTAATAGACAGAGACATGTACTCACAGGCGGTAATAGACTGAGACATTCACACACAGGCAGTAATAGACAGACATGCACACACAGGCAGTAATAGACAGAGACATGCACATACAGGCAGTAATAGACAAAGGCATTCACACACAGGCAGTAATAGACAGAGACATGCACACACAGGCAGGGATAGATAGGCATACACACAGGCAGTAATAGACAGAGACATGCACACACAGGCATGGATAGATAGGCATACACACACTCAGGCAGTAATAGGCAGATATACACACACAGGCAGGGATAGATAGGCACATACACACACTCAGGCAGTAATAGCAGACACAAGCACTCATATGTGAGTTTGTGAAAACTTGATATTGTCATTATGGAGTAAATTACACACACACACACCCATCACTATTAAAGGGACATGATACACTCATTTTTTCTTTGCATAAATGTTTTGTTGATTATCTATTTATATAGTCCATAAAGTGTTTTTTTTTTAAATGTATAGTTTTGCTTATTTTTAAACAACTGCTCTGAATTTCAGACTCCTAATCAAGCCCCAAAGTTTTATGAGAATATCGTCAGATACCTACTTTAGCTTGCTCCTGTTTATGTAAAGGGTCTTTTCATATACAAAAGAAGGGGGGGGGGGGTGTCTTTCCAGCTACCTTTTCAACAGAGCTAAACTGAGAGCTTCTAAGTAAGTTTTTAAACAGTTTTATACTAGATTTTGATATCAGTATCTGTGCATCCTATTCTTTATAGTAGTGTCTATTACATGCAGTTATATGAAAATTAGTGTATACTTTCCCTTTAACCTTTATTAAACAATAAGTAAATAAATACAAAAAAAAGCATAATGTCAAAAAAATTTTATTCAACCATCCTTAACAGAAAACCTGTTCCTTAGTATGTGGAAACCCAAGTTTTATAAAGCACCTTTTTTAATTAGCTCAGTAAAACAAAAAAATATGTACATATCATTATGTAAAGACCATGTATAATTTGTCATATGCATAAAACATCACCTCTTTAGTGACACAGATCAGTGATATAGGAGACTGCTTTCCTCAGGGTGATTCCTCTCCTTTTTACTTTCAGTTTTAGCTCTAATGAGTTATCTGGTCTTAACACACCCCCACTGTGTATGTATATGCTTGTGATCTGTGTATTTTAACATTTGCTATACCAGTAATTTATCAAGCAAGCACTGCCACTTTAACACAATTTTTTTTTTAAAGTGCTCCCCACTGCTCCCTAATGCGCCCCGGGCCACTGCCCGGTCTGCCTGCCCCTAGAAACGGCCCTGGCAGAAGAAGGGGGAGTGTCTGCTTTTTTTGCTATAGAACCACTTTTAGTGGGTGTTCCAGCTAACCTTTTTAGCAGAGCTAAACTGGGAGCTTCTAAGTAAGTTTTTAAACGGTTTTATACTGAATTTTCCAATCAGTATCTGTGCATATTATTCTTTATAGTAGTGTCTGTTACTTGCAGTTAAATGAAAATTGGTGTATAATGCCCCTTAAAGGGATAGTTTAGTCAAAAATAAGATTTCATGATTCAAATAGAGCATGCAATTTTAAGCAACTTTCTAATTTACTCCTATTATCAATTTTTCTTTGTTCTCTTGGTATCTGAATTATGAAAGTTTAATTTTGACTATACTATCCCTTTAAAGCCAATAATAATCTAAAATTAGCTAATATTATATTGCTTTAATGTTTGTTGCACAGAATATCAGTAAATCAATTTATGTTAAATTATACAATACATTTGTACTTTGAATAGCTTAAAGGGACAGTCAACACCAGAATTGTTGTTGTTTTAAAAGATAGATAATCCCTTAATTACCAATTCCCCAGTTTTGCATAACCAACACAGTTATAATTATACACGTTTTACCTCTGTAATTACCTTGTATCTAAGCCTCAGCAGACTGCCCCCTTATTTCAGTTCTTTTGACAGACTTGCATTTTAGCCAATCAGAGCTGTCTCCATGGTAAATTCAAGTGCATGAGCTCAATGTTATCTACATGAAACACGTGAACTAATGCCCTCTAGTGGTGAAAAACTATCAAAATGCATTTAGATTATAGGCGGCCTTCAAGGTCTAAGAAATTAGCATATGAACCTCCTAGGTTTAGCTTTCAACTAAGAATACCAAGAGAACAAAGCAAAATTGGTGATAAAAGTAAATTGGAAAGTTGTTTAAAATTACATGCCCTATTTGAAACATGAAAGTTTTTTTTGACTTGACTGTCCCTTTAAACAACATTTATAAATAACAGAAAATGATATTTTATTACAAAGTGTTACTCTACCTTCACCCAGATACTTCATAATGCCGCTCATCTGATCAGTGATGTCCCCAGAAATGTCTTCTTGGGGGGGAAAGGCACTTCCAGAAGGCCCACCCATGATTTGTGGATGGGGCCTCAAGAGGAGGATGAGACCAAGCATGTCATGGGCGGGATAGGGCAGGCTGCGGGCAGGACTAGGAGTGATACCGGCGGGGCTGGCTGGAGCTGTCGCAGTGCCTAGGCAGAGTGATGTTGGGAAGCCACCATGGGGGCTCATGGCAGTCCAGCCATTATGCTGGAGGGATATCTCTCTCTCGCTCATATATATATTTATATATATATATATATATATATATATATATATATATACAGTATATATATATATATATATATACATACACACACATGCATACATAAATATATATATATACACACACCAAATGTTGGGCAAGCTTTGTTGCAGTGCATGTGGCTGTCTAGCCAGTAGATGGTTAATAAAACAGCAATACAAAAATATTTATGTATACCACTTTAATTAGAAGTAAAGCTTCCTAGACAGAACGGTATTGCAAATACAGACATCTCCTAACCATAGAAAGCTTTGAATGTCATAATTTGCAGTATTTTTTCCTATTCAGTGACATCACAGTAAGAGACATCATATGAGATATGTCAAATGAAGTAAAGCAATATGCAAAAACAGACTTTAAAATGTTAAAGAATTAAAAGAATTCCTTGACATTAGAATTTGTACCAGTAAACGGATACCAGTCTGCATCACTAGTCATAATGTATTAAAGTGTCTTAAACAAATGATACATGTGCACATATATTTACAAAACGTTACTGTTAATTCTTCCAAGAGACCATAAACATAGACGCATTCTTGCACTATTGAAGTAAAGTTATAATGCAACATAAACCATCTCCTAATCAATTATTTGTAACTGTCAAGTTCTGATATATTATCACTTCCCTATATATTACACTATTGCAGGGCTCAGCTGAGTGCATACAAGGACCACTCAATGCAGTAGAATTACCTAATTAACACTAAAATACAAAGACAATGCAATAACACTTACTCTGAATTTCAAATAAGCAGTAGATTTTTTTTCTGACAAATTTATTTTTTTGTCCTGTTTTCTGCCCCCTGTATCATGTGACAGACATCAGCCAATCACAGACTAGTATACATATACCCTGTGTGCTTGTGCACATGCTCAATACGATCTTGTTCCCAAGAAAGTGTGAATATAAAAAGACTGTGCAAAATTTGATAATGGAAATTATTTGGAAAGTACTCTATTTTGATTTGAGTGCCCTTAAAAGGACAGTCTACACCATAAGTTTTATTGTTTTAAACGATAGAAAATCCCTTTATTACACTGTCCTTAGTTTTGCATAACCAACAGTTATATTAATATACTTTTTGCCTCTGTGATTACCTTGTATAACATTTTCTGACAGTCCCCTGATCACATTACTTTTTATTTATTATCTATTGACTTGCATTTTATCCAATTAGTGCAGTGTCTGCCACGGGCATGATCACAATCTTATCTATATGGCTCATATGAACTAGCACTCTCCTGTTGTGAAAGGCTAATAAAAAAGCATTTGATAAGAGTTTGTCTTTAATGGCTTAGAAACAGGCAGACATTTAGAGGTTTTAAATGTTATAAAGTATATTAATATAACAATGTTGGTTGTGCAAAGCTGGGGGGTGGGTAGTAAAGGCATTATCTATCTTTTTAAACAATAACAATTTTAATGTTGACTGTCCCTTTGAAGACACACAGAACTGAAGTGACACAAAGCTACCTTAGATATACTGTCCTAATAGCCAGCAGCAATGCTTCCTAAGGTATCCTTGACTGCTAATGACATTCTGAGGGCAGAGGTGCAAGGGAGGAACTAGGCTGCAGTGTGTCAAATTACTATAAACAGGAGGGGAGACACAGCAAATACTTAGTACTGCTGATCTTACAGTGTGATTATGCACAGCATTGGTCTGGGTGAGCTGTTAGGGGCATATGGATTTTAGTAATATTTAGTGTGACAGAAATTTGTGTGTAGGAAGTAGCGTATGTTTAAAATTAATGCTAAAATCAGTAAGCTGCAGACGATACAGAGTGCTAAAATATGAAGACTGTCAGACTAAATAATGCAAATAATAAATTATCTACAGTAGTAACCAAGTAATCCCCTCCCCCCTTTTACAACCAATCAGCACAGCTCCTTTCCTAGTGTAGATGAGCTGTTTGTAAGTGTTTTTTCTTCAGATTTTTGGCAGCTTAAACATCGACCACCCAGAGAAGGTGCAGCAAGGAATCCTTGCCTAGACCTGCTGCGAGGGATCAAGCAGAGTACTTGCTGGACGCACAGCCTCACCAGCAGCTTCTCACCTTTAACTTGTGTCACAGTTGCCCCAGGTCAACTACAGCCCTCCAAATCTCCTGCAGGGGACATTTGCAGGGACTAAAAAAAATAAATCCAGAGACATACAACAAAATCCAGGGACTTTCCCTGGAAATCAGTGACTGTTGTCAACTATGCACAGAAATATACAAAGTATGATCCTAATTTGTTAAAGTAACACAGAAACATTCAAAACATAATCAGAATTTGTAAAATCACTGCTGGAGCTAAACCTAAATGTATTAATATATAAAATAGTGCAAAACTTAAATGCAATAATATTGTAAGGACCCAATCTGAAGAGTACAGTGAAATACAGTGCACAAAATGCGAGCGTAACAAAACTCTCATATAAAGCAGTGCCACATACAGAAATGAGTGATATCTCTCGCTTGAGAGTGCCACTCCTTTTTTATTTATTTTTTAGCATTCAGGGGAATCTATCTTCAACAGGCCCTAAGTATTGGTCTCACTGTTTATAGAGAGATAAGGAGGATTTTGTATAAATATTGGGAGAAAAGGTAATGAGGTGTGATGTCCCTGCAAGCTCAGCCCATTTTATTAAGTTGTAGTTTCAATAAGCAGATACAGCTATTTCATGTACAAAATATATCTAAAGGAGCAAATTCCTGTAAATTTTAAACTCTGCAGCTGGTATTACAAGTCATTGTAAACACATTAAGGAGGAAACTAATCTATGGCACACAGTCCCTTATAAGTGCCTGTAAAATACTTATTTTGCATGCATATCTCCTGCATAAAATGGGTGAGGTGTAGGCTGTCAGGACAAAATAAAGCCAGTGAAAGAATTAGCAACAGTGAAGAATACTAGCAGTTTAAAGGGATACGTTTTATATTTCTTTCTCAATGTTGCAAGTTTCTAGGTAAAGTATATTTTGCAGTTCATATTATAACATCCTCACTCTATGCCAAAGCATATCTTTGAAAACACACCCTGTGCTGCTGTAACAGTAACTCTCCAGCAGTCTGCAGCTTCACGTGGTGCTATTGGCAGAGGTCCCACAAGACATCTTCATGCACTTGGCTTACATGAAGGTTTGTCACCTGGTCAGACCCTCACCACATTATATCACTCACTTCAAATCAATTCCTTCCAGACCACAATCACTCTCTGCAAGGCGGGGCTCTCTGTGCTGAAATTAACTATTTCACTGTCAGCTACGTAAGAGAACTGGCATTAATTCTGCCATGCCCAGGTGTTCTCAGCACTTTAACTCTCTACTCTAGCCAGTAACTTGTAGTTTGTCTGCTGAGAATCTATTAACCCCTTCTAGTCATATTTCTCTAGGAATTTAATAAACTCTTCCCTGCTAAAGGGTCATACAGAGTTTTCTAGTCAGGGAATCTCCAATAAAACAGCATTCTGTGTTTTATTAACTGTAATCTTTTTTACGTCGCTGGAAGAGAAGATATTTTAAAAATGCTATGAGCGCTACGCTGTTGGCACTATTTTTTCTGTTCTGAAAGGCAATATAAGCTGCCATTGTTTACCAACGTTTAATAGAATACCTAAATCATGCCAGTTCAAACAGATTAGCATCCGTACTGCGGATCTGTGGGGCTGATAAAAGAGAACGAGATGGTAAAGAGTTGTAAAGGGACAAAGAAAGTCAGTTATGCACCTTCACACATAAACATAAATATGAATATGTATATACTTATCCCCACACATGCAAACACACTGATGTTATTTTTACAGGATATAGTTTTTATTACTTTTTTTTTTTTTGCTTTATATGAAAGTGGACTTTTAAACAAAAAAAAAAAAAAAATAAAACAAAAAAAATATATATATATATATATATATATATATATATATAGTAGATAAAGAAAAAATGTTGCAGCTGTACCTTTAACCAGCAATTGCTCATTAAGCAAATTTAAAAAGTAAATAGCTTTGACATAAGAGTCAGACCCAGAGACCAAATGCAAGAAAACATCAAAAACCCTTTATTAACTTAAACTAAATACCAAAATCAAACAAGGCACCAAACAAAAACTGAAAATTATTGTGACATATATACCTTCCTCATTTCTGAGGACAATGGTGGACCTACTATAAAAAACCTGTAATAAACAGATTAAAGTCCTGCAAAGGCAGCTTCCAGTGTATGTCAGTGGCGGAAAGGTGAATTAGTAGTAGTTCAAAGCCAAGCAACAGTTGGTTATATGCAAAAGCAAGCTTTGGTTAGTAGACAGAAATTTGAAGCAGTCCCCAGTGTAAAAGTTTGGAGAACCTTTGATTCCGACAACAGTCCTGACACAGTTAACTTGTCTTGGTCAGTGGTAGCAAACCATTTGCAGGGCAACAATAATTCTGGTCAGTATATATAGGACGCTAGTGGCTGTAAGGTAGGTATGATTGCATAATACTGTCCATTGAGAGTCGTTATGGAGGGCTGTCAGACGTTTGAAACATAACTTGCTCACATTCAGCTTGTTAGCGGGAGTGACGTCTCACTGCCACCGCTACCTGTGAGTGCTGCCTGAGGAAGCCCAATCAGAACGCAAGTTTGGGTGAAACACTTGTAGCCGCTTTACCATGCCCACTGGAGCTCCGTGAGCATGGCTGTGTTTGTAGGACGCGTTGCATGGCTTAGGGAAGGTCTCGGATCGCCGGACAACTCAGGAGTCGAGAGGGCTGGGGTCTTGAAGAAGTCTTAACAGGTAATTCCTGCAGCACTCACAAGTAGCGGTGGCAGTGAGACGTCACTTCCGCTAACAAGCTGAATTCGATTTTCGATTGTTATTTACAGTTTTCGAATGTCACATTCGAATTCAAATGTCACTTTCAAATTTGAATATTACATTTATAAAACATAATTGTAGACTAGAAACACTATTTCTAATAAGAATTTCACATTCAAATCAAATATCACATTCAAATTGAATATCACAATCGAATCGAATATCACATTCGAATTTGAATATTTCATTTATAAAACACAGTATTAGACTAGAAATACTATTTCGAATTTGTATGTCACATTCAAATCGAATATCACATTCAAATCGAATATCACATTTATTAAACACAGTTGTAAACTATAAATACTATTTTGAATTCGAATGTCACATTCGAATTTGAATATTACATTTAAAACACAGTATTAGACTAGAAATACTATTTAAAATTTGAATGTGACATCGAATGTAGCATTCGAATATTACATTTATTAAACACAGTTGTAGACTAGAATTACTATTTCAAATTTGAATGTCACTTTCGAATTCGAATATTACATTTCAAAATTAAATGAATACATAGCTAAACATTCTATTATTCGAACAAATATATTAGAATTTTATTGAAAAATTGGAAACGAAAATTTGAAAATAGAATGTTAAATAAACATTCCATTTGAACGAACGAATGTATAAAAATTCGTTTTAAATTTCGAATTTTTAGAAACATTCGCCCATCCCTACAGATAACGAGATGGGCAGCTCTGAGCAACAAAAAATACATAAACATTACTATATTAGCATTACATTTTTTATTGGTTATTTATTCTGTTTAAATGGATATTGTGCTTAGAGACACATTAAAGGGACACTCAAGTCAAAATTAAACTTTCATTATTCAGATAGACCATGCAATTTTAAACAACCTTCCAATTTACTTCCGTTTACAAAATGTGCAGTGTTTTTATATTTAAACTTTTTGAGTCACCAGCTCCTACTGAGGATGTGCAGAATAAACGTGTATGCAATGCATTTGTGATTGGCTGATGGCTGTCACATGGTACAGGGGGAGTGGAAATACACATAACTTTTAAAATTGTCAGAAAAAAATCTACTACTCATTTGAAGTTCAGACTAAGGGCTAGATTTATTAAAGCTGAAGCGGACAGGGGCGCGTAGACCGAGGAGATTGAATTTCGCCAACTTAGAGGTGGCGAAGAGGTTAAGGAAGCGGCGGTCTGGTGACCGCTGCTTGATAAATGACGGCGAGCAAGTTCTTGTGAGAACTTGCAGCCGTAGGGCTTTAATAAATCTAGCCCTAAGTGCTATTTCATTGTCTTGTTATCTTGCATTTGTTGATTATGCAAATCTACTTTGTTGACTGGTCCTTTAAAGACACATTTCTTATGTATCAGAAATAATTCACAGCGTTGCAAAAGATCTTGCAAAGTAAATATTTTAAAAACATTTGAAACCATTTCTTGTTTTGTTAGTAAAACATGCATTGTTTTGCAGGCCCGGGACAAACCCCTTTGAGAAACCTCTGGAATTTAGTTTATATTACTTCATATGTTATTGCCAATATGGAACAGCTATAAATGAGCTCAGGCACTTATCTACCAATCACTACTGGCTCCATTTATCAAGCCTTCTCCTCCCCTACGACTGCAGGTTCTTAGAAGAGAACCTGCAGTCAGGATTTATCAAGCAGCAGTCATGAGACACACCCACTTTCCTACCCTCTTTTCCTCCTCTTAGGTGGAGAATTTAAATCTCCCTGGTCTCATCCAACCGGGGAGAATGACAGCTCCTGTCCGTGCATGATTGGCTGTGGGCTGGTAGGGGCGGAATTGCACTCTACTGCAAAATAGCGCTCTTGTACAATGTTGAATTCCGCCAGCGGATTGCTGCCTGCCAGGGGCGAGCTGGGGTGGACAGGGGAGAATATGTCCGCCCCTGTCTGCCCTTGCTTGATAAATCTAGCCCTATGTAGTGTCAGTGTTCTGCATTTCATGGATTTCACTCCTGCTTAATTGGAGGAGGGGGAGTGGAGTGTTGGGGGATAAATTAAAGGAAAAGCTGGAAAATAAAAAATAAAATTGATTTGCAAGGTTTTTTTTTTTCTTTAAGCAAAGTTTTTTTTATAAAGGCCAGATTACAAGTGGAGCAGTATTTAACGATCCTGGTCTCGCACTAACTCCTCTAGAAGTAAGCTTTTTGCACGTCTTGGGTAGCAGTCGTATTAGCAGTCGTAAGTTGAAAGTAACCCGATGAGAGGAAAAAATCCAAAAATAGAATATCCCAATCGCGTTAACGTATTCTCCCATAGAAGCCAATGGAGCAAAAAAGTGGGAAAAAACCTACTCACGTGCAAACCAGTTCACGTATTGTCAAGTGCATTAACTCGACATGAAAATATTAATATTTCACATTCAAATGTTCTTTATATAGCAGAATATGTACTATTTATTAATAAATACACATTTCCACATATATCTCATTCTCTTGGTATTTTGGTACAGATATATATAAATATATATATATATATATATATATATATATATAAAAATATATATATATATATATATATATATAACACAGAGAAAACCCAGCACTCACTTACAAGCTCTCAGCTAAGATTTAAAAGCAAAAATGGAAAGGTTAGTTACCGCATCTGGCCAAATGGGACAAGCCCAGGTACCTCGTCAAGGTCCTTTCCAATACCTGGGACCCTAAAACAGCCACACAATGCAAGCTTTCAAATCCAAACAAACTGGGAACAAGGGAAGGGTGCACAGGCATATGTAATCACCCTAGACATATACAAAACACGGAAGGGAACTGCACTCTCATACCGGACCGGGTACACATCCCATGACCCTGCAACATGCTCAGCCCTGGGTGCCACTGGCACTCACAGGAAGCTGTGCTGTCCCCAGAGTCACAGGCAGTTAACCCCAGTCAGGTCTGGGTGCAAGAACCATAGGGAAAATTACAAAACAAATTAATACAACACACAGAGAAAACCCAGCACTCACTTACAAGCTCTCAGCTAAGATTTAAAAGCAAAAATGGAAAGGTTAGTTACCGCACCTGGCCAAATGGGACAAGCCCAGGTATCTCGTCAAGGTCCTTTCCAATACCTGGGACCCTAAAACAGCCACACAATGCAAGCTTTCAAATCCAAACAAACTGGGAACAAGGGAAGGGTGCACAGGAATATGTAATCACCCTAGACATATACAAAACACGGAAGGGAACTGCACTCTCATACCGGACCGGGTACACATCCTATAACCCTGCAACATGCTCAGCCCTGGGTGCCACTGGCACTCACAGGAAGCTGTGCTGTCCCCAGAGTCACAGGCAGTTAACCCCAGTCAGGTCTGGGTGCAAGATTTCCCTATGGTTCTTGCACCCAGACCTGACTGGGGTTAACTGCCTGTGACTCTGGGGACAGCACAGCTTCCTGTGAGTGCCAGTGGCACCCAGGGCTGAGCATGTTGCAGGGTCATGGGATGTGTACCCGGTCCGGTATGAGAGTGCAGTTCCCTTCCGTGTTTTGTATATATATATATATATATATATATATATATATATATATATATATATATATATAGGGATATCTATTTAAAAATACTAAGAACATAAAAGTGGAATGTGAAATATTAACAGTAAATACACAGTATAATACTTAATTAAAAATTAATATTGCATAAATATGTCTATATATGTGTACATATGTATTTCTCCAACATTGGTGTGTCCGGTCCACGGCGTCATCCATAACTTGTGGGAATATTCTCTTCCCCAACAGGAAATGGCAAAGAGCATAGCAAAAGCTGTCCATATAGTCCCTCCCAGGCTCCGCCCCCCCCAGTCATTCTCTTTGCCGCTCTGAACAAGTAGCATCTCCACGGAGATGGTGAAGAGTATGTTGTGTTTAGTTGTAGTTTTTTATTCTTCTATCAAGACTTTGTTATTTTAAAATAGTGCTGGTATGTACTATTTACTCTGAAACAGAAAAAGATGAAGAGTTCTGTTTAAAAGAGGAGTATGATTTTAGCAGCAGTAACTAAAATCAATTGCTGTTCCCACACAGGACTGTTGAGCTGAGAGAACTTCAGTTGGGGGGAACAGTTTGCAGACTTTTCTGCTCAAGGTATGACTAGCCATTTTTCTAACAAGACTGTGTAATGCTGGAAGGCTGTCATTTTTCCCTCATGGGGATCGGTAAGCCATTTTCTTAGACTCAAACAGAATAAAGGGCTTATTATGGGCTATAAACTGGTGGACACTTTTAGGGGCTAAATCGATTGCTTTATTTAAGTATTATATGCAGTTTGAAGTGAATTTCACACTTTTCTAATACTGGGGAACGTTTTTAACGCCAGGCACTTGTTAAGACACCTTCCCAGTCAGGAAGGGCCTTTCTCTATAGTAGGCAGAGCCTCATTTTCGCGCCATTATTGCGCAGTTACTTTTGAGTACAGTACATGCAGCTGCATGTGTGAGGGTCTGGCATCCACTGAAAACGATCCTAGAAGGCTTCAACTGGTATCGTATATCCCCCTGGGATTGGTGAAGTCGCAACAAAGGCTGTGGCTGGGACTGTAGGGGGTTAAAATTGCAAACGGCTCCGGTTTCCACATTTTAAGGGTTAACAGCTTGAAAATTGGGGTGCAATACTTTGAATGCATTAAGACTCTGTGGTGAATATTTGGAAAAGATTAGATAATTCCTTCATAGTTTTTCACATATTCAGTAATAAAGTGTGCCCTGTTTAACATTTAAAGAGACAGTAACGGTTTTGTTTTAAAACGGTTTTTGTGCTTTATTAACCAGTTTAAGCCTGTTTAACATGTCTGCGCCTTCAGATAGATCATGTTCTGTATGTATGGAAGCCAATGTGGTTTCCCCTTCAAATATGTGTGATAATTGTGCCATAGCATCCAAACAAAGTAAGGACAGTAGTGTCACAAATAGTAAGGTTGCCCAGGATGATTCCTCAGATGAAGGAAGTAGACATAGTTCTACATCATCTCCTTCTGTGTCTATACCAGTTATGCCTGCGCAGGCGACCCCTAGTACTTCTAGCGCGCCAATGCTTGTTACTATGCAACAATTGACGGCAGTAATGGATAACTCCATAGCTAATATTTTATCCAAAATGCCAGCATTTCAGAGAAAGCGCGATTGCTCTGTTTTAAACACTGTAGAGCAGGAGGGCGCTGATGATAATTTTTCTGTCATACCCTCACACCAATCTGAAGTGGCAGTGAGGGAGGGTTTGTCAGATGGGGAAATTTCTGATACAGGAAGAATTTCTCAGCAGGCAGAACCTGATGTTGTGACATTTAAATTTAAATTAGAGCATCTCCGAGCATTACTTAAGGAGGTGCTATCTACTCTGGATGATTGTGACAATCTGGTCATCCCAGAAAAATTGTGCAAGATGGACAAGTTCCTAGAGGTCCCGGTACACCCTGATGCTTTTCCGATACCTAAACGGGTGGCGGACATAGTGAATAAGGAGTGGGAGAAGCCAGGCATACCTTTTGTCCCTCCTCCTATATTTAAGAAATTGTTCCCTATGGTCGACCCCAGGAAGGACTTATGGCAAACAGTCCCTAAGGTCGAGGGGGCGGTTTCTACACTAGCCAAGCGCACAACCATTCCTATTGAGGACAATTGTGCTTTCAAAGATCCTATGGATAAAAAATTGGAGGGTTTGCTTAAAAAGATTTTTGTACAGCAAGGTTACCTCCTTCAACCTATTTCGTGCATTATTCCTGTCACTACAGCGGCGTGGTTCTGGTTCGAGGAACTGAAAAAGTCGCTCAGTAGGGAGACTCCGTATGAGGAAGTCATGGACAGAATTCACGCACTTAAGTTAGCTAATTCCTTTATTTTAGACGCCGCTTTGCAGTTAGCGAGGTTAGCGGCGAAAAATTCAGGGTTTGCAATTGTGGCGCGCAGAGCGCTCTGGCTAAAGTCTTGGTCGGCGGATGTATCTTCCAAGACAAAATTGCTTAATATCCCTTTCAAAGGTAAGACCCTTTTTGGGCCAGAATTGAAAGAGATTATTTCAGACATCACTGGGGGTAAGGGCCATGCCCTCCCACAGGATAGGCCTTTCAAGGCTAAGAATAAGTCCAATTTTCGTTCCTTTCGCAATTTCAGGAACGGACCGGCTTCCAACTCTGCAGCCTCTAGACAAGAGGGTAACGCTTCCCAGACTAAGCCAGCTTGGAAACCAATGCAAGGCTGGAACAAGGGTAAACAGGCCAAGAAGCCTGCTGGTGCTACCAAAACAGCATGAAGGGGTAGCCCCCGATCCGGGACCGGATCTAGTAGGGGGCAGACTCTCTCTCTTTGCTCAGGCTTGGGCAAGAGATGTTCCGGATCCCTGGGCACTAGACATAGTCTCTCAGGGTTATCTTCTAGAATTCAAGGAACTACCCCCAAGGGGAAGGTTCCACATGTCTCACTTATCTTCAAACCAAATAAAGAGACAGGCATTCTTACATTGTGTAGAAGACCTGTTAAAGATGGGAGTGATACACCCAGTTCCAACTGTGGAACAAGGTCAGGGGTTTTACTCAAATATGTTTGTAGTTCCCAAAAAAGAGGGAACTTTCAGACCAATTCTGGATTTAAAAATTCGAAACAAATTTCTCAGAGTTCCATCGTTCAAAATGGAAACCATTCGAACAATTTTACCTACAATCCAAGAGGGTCAATTTATGACTACCGTGGATTTAAAGGATGCGTATCTACATATTCCTATCCACAAAGATCATCATCAGTTCCTAAGGTTCGCCTTTCTGGACAAACATTACCAGTTCATGGCTCTCCCATTCGGGCTAGCCACTGCTCCAAGGATTTTCACAAAGGTGCTTGGGTCCGTTCTAGCGGTCCTAAGACCAAGGGGTATTGCAGTGGCACCTTATCTGGACGACATTCTAATCCAAGCGTTGTCTCTTTCCAAAGCAAAGGCTCATACAGACATTGTTCTAGCCTTTCTCAGATCTCACGGGTGGAAGGTGAACGTAGAAAAGAGTTCCCTGTCTCCGTCGACAAGAGTTCCCTTTTTGGGAACAATAATAGATTCTTTAGAAATGAAGATCTTCCTGACAGAATTCAGAAAGTCAAAGCTTCTAAACGCTTGTCAAGTTCTTCACTCTTTTCTGCAGCCTTCCATAGCTCAGTGCATGGAAGTAGTAGGGTTGATGGTTGCAGCAATGGACATAGTTCCTTTTGCTCGAATTCATCTAAGACCATTACAACTGTGCATGCTCAAGCAGTGGAATGGGGACTATACAGACTTGTCTCCAATGATTCAAGTAGACCAGATGACCAGAGACTCACTCCGTTGGTGGTTGACCCAGGATCACCTGTCCCAGGGAATGAGTTTCCGCAGACCAGAGTGGGTCATTGTCACGACCGACGCCAGTCTATTAGGCTGGGGCGCGGTCTGGGGTTCCCTGAAAGCTCAAGGTCTATGGTCTCGGGAAGAGTCTCTTCTCCCGATAAACATCCTGGAACTGAGAGCGATATTCATTGCTCTCCGGGCTTGGCCTCAACTAGCGAAGGCCGGATTCATAAGATTCCAGTCAGACAACATGACGACTGTAGCGTACATCAACCATCAGGGGGGGAACAAGGAGTTCCTTGGCGATGAGAGAGGTGTCCAAAATCATCAAATGGGCGGAGGATCACTCCTGCCACCTATCTGCAATCCACATCCCAGGAGTAGACAACTGGGAGGCGGATTATCTGAGTCGTCAGACTTTCCATCCGGGGGAGTGGGAACTCCACCCGGAGGTGTTTGCCCAGTTAACTCAATTATGGGGCATTCCAGACATGGATCTGATGGCGTCTCGTCAGAACTTCAAGGTTCCTTGCTACGGGTCCAGATCCAGGGATCCCAAGGCAGCTCTAGTGAATGCATTAGTGGCGCCTTGGTCGTTCAACCTAGCTTATGCGTTTCCACCGTTCCCCTTCCTTCCCAGGCTTGTAGCCAGGATCAAACAGGAGAAGGCCTCGGTGATTCTGATAGCTCCTGCGTGGCCGCGCAGGACTTGGTATGCAGACCTGGTGAATATGTCATCGGCTCCACCATGGAAGCTACCTTTGAGACAGGATCTTCTAGTACAAGGTCCATTCGAACATCCAAATCTAGTTTCTCTGCAGCTGACTGCTTGGAAATTGAACATTTGATTTTATCCAAGCGTGGGTTTTCAGATTCAGTGATAGATACTCTGATCCAAGCCAGAAAACCTGTGACTAGAAAGATTTACCATAAAATATGGAAAAGATATATCTGTTGGTGTGAATCCAAGGGATTCTCCTGGATTAAGATTAAAATTCCTAGGATCCTCTCCTTTCTCCAGAAGGTTTGGATAAGGGATTGTCAGCGAGTTCTCTAAAAGGACAGATGTCTGCTTTATCTGTCTTGTTACACAAACGACTGGCAGCTGTGCCAGATGTACAAGCTTTTGTACAGGCTTTGGTTAGAATCAAGCCTGTTTACAGACCCTTGACTCCTCCCTGGAGTCTAAATTTAGTTATTTCAGTTCTGCAAGGGGTTCCGTTTGAACCCTTACATTCCATAGATATTAAGTTACTATCTTGGAAAGTTTTGTTTTTGGTTACTATTTCTTCTGCTAGAAGAGTTTCTGAATTATCTGCTTCGCAGTGTGACCCACCCTATCTGGTGTTCTATTCAGATAAGGTTGTTTTGCGTACCAAGCCTGGTTTTCTTCCAAAAGTTGTTTCCAACAAGAACATTAACCAGGAAATAGTTGTTCCTTCTTTGTGTCCGAATCCAGTTTCAAAGAAGGAACGTTTGTTACACAATTTAGATGTAGTCCGCGCTTTAAAGTTCTATTTAGAAGCAACAAAGGATTTCAGACAAACTTCTTCTTTGTTTGTCGTTTATTCTGGTAAGAGGAGAGGACAAAAAGCTACTGCTACCTCTCTTTCTTTCTGGCTGAAAAGCATCATCCGATTGGCTTATGAGACTGCCGGACGGCAGCCTCCTGAACGAATCACAGCTCACTCTACTAGGGCTGTGGCTTCCACATGGGCCTTCAAGAACGAGGCTTCTGTTGATCAGATATGTAAGGCAGCGACTTGGTCTTCTCTGCACACTTTTGCCAAATTCTACAAATTTGATACTTTTGCTTCTTCGGAGGCTATTTTTGTGAGAAAGGTTTTGCAAGCCGTTGTGCCTTCTGTTTAGGTAACCTGATTTGCTCCCTCCCTTCATCCGTGTCCTAAAGCTTTGGTATTGGTTCCCACAAGTTATGGATGATGCCGTGGACCGGACACACCAATGTTGGAGAAAACAGAATTTATGCTTACCTGATAAATTACTTTCTCCAACGGTGTGTCCGGTCCACGGCCCGCCCTGGTTTTTTAATCAGGTTTGAAAATTTTCTTTCTCTATACACTACAGTCACCACGGCACCCTATAGTTTCTCCTTTTTTTCTCCTAACCGTCAGTCGAATGACTGGGGGGGGCGGAGCCTGAGAGGGACTATATGGACAGCTTTTGCTGTGATCTTTGCCATTTCCTGTTGGGGAAGAGAATATTCCCACAAGTTATGGATGACGCCGTGGACCGGACACACCGTTGGAGAAAGTAATTTATCAGGTAAGCATAAATTCTGTTTTATGTGTTTATATGTGTATATATGTATTTAATGAGATATATAAAATCATTAAATACATATATACACATATAAACACATATGTACACATATATATATATTTATATATATATATATACACACACAAATACATATTAAGACATGCATATGTGTGTATCTCAATGTTAAAGCCCTTTTCCTGCCTTTTTATTCTAACCCCTGAGATCTCATATCTTTGAGCCTTTATAACTTTTGTGTGCAATATTTTTTTTTAAAATGATTTTTATTAGATAGTGTTGTTATGAGTGTAATTGTACTTTGTAATGTATTTTTGATGTGTTTTGTGAGACTTTTTTGTTTCGCAAAACAATTAACCGGAGCTCTGAGCTATGCTGGCGTGCGTTAACTTCAATTGCGATCAAGTGATCGCATTTACTTTCAACTTGTAATACGAGTGATACCCCTGATGCGCACAAATACCCTTCCTTTATGGGGAATGGAATTTTGAGTTTCATGTTCCATTACATTTTTTTTCTGTGCCACCTAAAAGAAAATGATTAAAAATGTATCCCTTTTTCTTTTGGGAGTTGTTCCTGTAAGCCAGTGAGCAACAGATACCTAGATATAACGTGTATAGAAATGTACTTCCTTTTCGTTACACATGAAAGTGTAATAAGACAATGCTATAATATTTTAATAGTATTTTCCTATTTCACTGTTGCTTTTAAAGGGGTTTTGCACATAGTGAAAAATTGTTTTTCCTTAAAGGGACATTATACACTCATTTTTTCTTTGCATAAATGTTTTGTAGATGATCTATTTATATAGCCCATAAAGTGTTTTTTTTTTTAAATAAATGTATAGTTTTGCTTATTTTTAAATAACATTGCTCTGATTTTCAGACTCCTAACCAAGCCCCAAAGTTTTATGAGAATACCGTCAGCTACCTTCTCCAGCTTGCTCCTGTTTGTGTAAAGGGTCTTTTCATATGCAAAAGAAGGGGGAGGGGGGAAGTGTCTTATTTGCCACTTGCAGTGGGCTTTCCAGCTACCTTTTCAACAGAGCCAAACTGACAGCTTCTAAGTAAGTTTTTAAACAGTTTTATATTGGATTTTGATATCAGTATCAGTGCATCTTATTCTTTATAGTAGTGTCTATTACATGCAATTATATGAAAATGAGTGTATACTGTCCCTTTAATGTTTTCCAAATGACTTGTTATACCTACTGCAGAGTATTAAATGTATGTGAAATAGGTGTTTTTGCTCATTAAAAACACCACCTATTGTTCTCAAGGAAACACCCATAAAATGGTCGGAGTCTGCAGGTAATGTAATCCTGCTAATGTTATCTATGCTTAAACTTGGTAAAATACTTAGGGGCCAATTTTCTCACATGTCGGTCGGACATGGTTCGCTGTAGCGAATCATGTCCGCTAGGCATCGCTAAATGCTGACTGCAAATTTAACATTGCACAAGCATTTCTTGTGAAATAATTGTGCAATATGCTCCTTACACATTCAGGGCCAATTGTCTGCCAGCAGGGGGTGTTAATCATCCTGATTGGATCGGGATGATTGCAGTGTCTTATGACCGCTGCTTCTTGACTTCAGTTTCCGCCGAATTCAGCAGCATACGCTGCTTGTTAAATCCGTCCCTTAAAGGCTAATTATGAGTGACAAAACCAGCTATTTCAGATACAAAAATGAATGTCTCTCTCCTACTCCCCGAGTACAATGCTCCTTTAAAATCAGCTCAGGAGTATCAATGCACCTCTATTCCAGAGCTGAATACAGCCGGAGATTGGCGGCGAAGCACACATGCTGCTTGTGATTGGCTCACTGACCCATGTTTAGCTCAGAATATCCAGTGGTTTATAGACAAGCTATAGTGCAATAAGACAATGCTCTAACACATTAGAGCATTTTCTTATTGCAGTTTTATGTATGTCTGTCAAATTGCAAACTGTCACTCACTAGATGATAGCGGTTGTTATCCTGTAGCTTAAATGGCTTTGGTATGAAAAAAAAGCTGTTGAGTGTTCTTTTTTTTATATATATATCTGCTCCATTTCTTCTATAGAATAAGATTTAGCCCATATAGGTTTATCACAGGGTTTAGTGCTATTTTTTTTTCTATAGAATAAGTTTTAAAGGGAAAGTCTACTTGAAAATGTTTATTGTTTAAAAAGATAGATAATCCCTTTATTACCCATTCCCCAGTTTTGCATAACCAACGCTGTTATATTAATATACTTTTTACCTCTGTGATTAACTTGTACCTAAGCTTTTGCAGACCGCCTCCTTATTTTAGTTCTTTTGACAGGCTTGCATTTTAGCCAATCAGCGCTGAGTCATAAATAACTCCACAGGAGTGAGCACAGTGTTATCTATATGGCACACACAAACTAGCACAGTCTAACTGTGAAAAACTGTCAAAATGTACAGAGATAAGAGGGGCCTACATGGGCCTAGAAATTAGCATATAAGCCTACCTAGGTTTAGCTTTCAACAAAGAATACCCACAGAACAAGCAAATTTAATGATAAAAGTACAATGAAAAGTTGTTTAAAATTGCATGCCCTATCTGAATCATGAAAGTTTAATTTAGAGTAGAGTAGACTGTCCCTTTAACCCAGATAAGTTTACCACAGGGTTTCTGCCACTCCTGAACTGTTTCTTATTCAGGAACAGTTTTCTGATGTTGGGATAAATTGTGTGAGTGCATGTTCTGTAAGTAACAGCTGCACATCTTGTATAATTGTACGTATTCCCTCTAGAGTAGGGTTATATATATAACTATTAGTGGGATATGTGTTGTGTTACACCTGTTCATGTGTTGTCTTTAGTGCATATTTTCTAAGTTGTTTATAGCACTTGATATAGAACTTTTTGTCTGAGTGTTTCTGGCAGCTGTTTAGATGTTTATCATGGCCCTCAGCATTTGAGCAAATTCTATGATTCATTTCTCACACCTCCCAACTGTCCCAGATTTTGTGGAATAGTTACTGGTTGGTAGATCAGTTAGGTCGGCCACTGTCCCTCTCACCTCCTAGTCCTGAAAAATGCTCTGTAAAATATTGGGAGGTATAGTTTGTTGATTGTTTTTAATGTGAATAGCATGAAAGCTACAGCTGTCCCACACTCCCTAGAAAGGCCAAAAATCACATTATGTAACCTACATTTTCTTAAAAATGCTTCAAATCAATTGCTGGCTTAGGCAATTTGCAGCATTTTGAAGAAAACCTAGGTTTCACAGTGTGCTTTTAGCTTTTTTTTTTTTTGAACAATATTTTTATTGAAAATGTTAATAAGACATACAAAATATTCAAGACATTGTAAGACATAATACTTTGTAGGGTACAGTGCATTGCCGGAACTTGGCCATGCCACCAGGCTGTTTACAGTGGTTATTAAAATGTCCAGAACAAAACATCTCAACCTGGTGCCATGTTGAATCTGCTAGACAGTCATACTAACTCTGGAGGTGTGGCAAACATTGGCAGTGTAATAAAAAAAAACAACAAATGGTATAAATAACATAAATTACATTTGTATGTCTCAGAACATCTATGGAGTAATATAATAATACAAGATGGACCTCTCAGCCCAATAGAAACTATCAGAGGTAATTCTAATTTATAACATTAATATAAGCCAGCCCCAATTAAAAAAAAGGGTGTTATTCCAACACATCTCATCAAATAACCAATGTAATGAAAGGTATGCAGCCAGATATGTATGCTTCAGCGGATGGGGTATATTAATGTAGGTGTATAAGGGGACCTGCAAACAATTCAGTAGTTTAGTAAGCAAAGATTGTCTGTAACATGTGGCTGACTATTTGGGCGTATAAAATGCTGTCAGTATTCGTTGTACGTCTAGTTAATTAACGGGCTCTCTCTAAACTTTTGGACTGTGGTGGGTGACTAAAACTATTTGAGCATGACGGTTTTGTGTGAGAATAATGCTACTACTATAGATATGTCACTGTCAGTTTCTCCCAGGGAAGAAATACAATCTTTACACAACATGTGTATGACATATATGGATAAACAAGGATGGGCAATAAAAGCATACAACTCAACAGTGTGCTATTGATCAATTCAAAGGTATAACCAAAACTTCCCATTAAAGAGCAAAGCCCATAACATCTTAAAAGGTACAAGAAATGAACATACATTTTTGTATATATTTACAATAAACTTGAACTATATTGTAAAAGGAAGAAAGCATTAATTACTGTCAATTTGGGTTGTCTAAAAGAATGTTATGATTGTTCCCATACCTCTCCTAATAAAGATGTCAGTTAGGAGAAAGTACAGATTTACCGCTATGGAGGATGATATCGTAATGTGCAGAGACTTATAAAGGCTTTATATGGGGGAGCTTCCTTGTGCCCGACCCATGTGGTGACTAGGTTTTCAGCACTATTAGTATTTTTTGTATGAACCGTATAAGAGTTGGGGTACTACTGTGGGTCAGCTTGATAGTGGTAGATCCGCCAAGGAAATTACTAGGATTGGTAAGCCGGAGCGCTGTTTTTAAGACACAATGTGCCCTGCTGGGATTTGTATTTGTGAACAGAGCCATTACAGTCTCGCAGTATGTTGATGTTGGTTTTGCAACCTGATATTTCCACTCTGATGCTGGTGTAGATGTTTGGAAGTCGAGTACTCTCTGTTTGTCTGGTGTAATCTTAACAAACTCACCAGAGACCAAAGAATCAGAGGCTGTCTTGACCAGTTTCCATGCAGTGTATGGTGGACTGTTAACTGGCGGTGCAGTCTGTAAATTAAAGTAAATCAAGACTGCCTTTCTACCGTAGGGGTTGTTTTGTGGTGCTTTACCAGGATCTCGCTCCCCCTTCTGAGTCAAAAGATCTGTTACAGATGGCAGCTTGGCTTCCTTTGTGATTTTCCTCCAGTCGCCATCTTGAAATACACAGCTTTTACTGTTTTGCAGTGAATCTTCTGTGCTTATGCATAACAGCGGTGGTAAAGTGTTCTCCACTTGATCTAGTGGTAATGATCTTTGGTAGAGTTTTAGAAGCAGGTTATCCAGCCTAGCAAAGCGCTGGTCTAGGTCGCAAGCCAGATCTGTTTCCCATGTGGTCATCCTGATGGGGCGGTCGTGTGGGCGTTAGATTGGAGGCAAGGGATCCTGCTAATTGCAAGAATGGTAGTAGGACAATGTGTTATTATAGATGTCAGTAAGGCAGGTATCTGCTGCCGGGACTGTAGACCCGGAGAATCCAGGAGGGGGTGTTACCTATGTGTAGGCCACTGCCATAGGTCTTAATCCTCTGAACTGTCTCCCTTGTTTCATTCAAACGGCTTTCAAAAGTTAAAATGTAGCCACCGCTTGCGTGGTAACTGTTATGTGTAAGGTTGTATAAAGAAATTAGCTGTTAGTTGCTCCAAAATCGCCGGATTAAAGGGGATTCCTTCAGAGCTAGCAGTAAGTGCATCCTGTCAGGTACGCGATTCGGACACGCCCCCCACTTTTAGCTTTTTTTATGGAGAGTGGGACAAGAACATATTTTACACAAAAGAGTTTAATATCCTATTAAGTGCAGATGACCACATCCTTACAACACTTTAAGTGCAGATGGCCATGTGTGGTCATCTTGGGGGGGTGGGGGGCACTTTTGGATCTGTTTGCAGCTTCCCCTGTAATTAATGCTGGTTACAAGGTGACTGAGCATACTGGCATTGGGAATTTGGGGTTCTGGTGATGTCACCACTCACGGTATGAAAACCTAGAAGTGCTGGCCCATACGTTTAACAGTCCAACAGTATTCCAAACAATGAGAATGTTTGTCCAATAGCTTTTTAACACATTTTTTTTTAAACTTGGCAAACAAAACATAATTTGTTCTAAAAACATAATTTGTATCTGTTTTAAGCGGCTAGTCTTGTCTCTTTCCACAACTTTTTTCCCCCCATTATTAAAGGGACACTCAACTAAAAATTAAAATTCATGATTCAGATAGATCATGCAATTTTAAACAACTTTCCAATTTGCTTCCATTATCAAAATGTGCACAGTCTTTTTATACCGTATTTACACTTTTTGAGTCACCAGAATATGCGTATATGCATTTGTGATTGCCTGATAGCTGTCACATGATACAGGCGTAGTGGAAATAGTAATAACTTTGAAATTTGTCAGAAAAAACTACTCATTTGAAGTTCAGGCCAAGTGCTATTACATTGTCGTTTTATCATGTTTTTGTTGATCAAGCAAATCACTGTATTTACTGGCCCTTTAAAGGTTTTCATATAGTTTATATGTTAAAGGGAAAGTATACACCAATTTTCATATAACTGCATGTAATAGACACTACTATAAAGAAGAATATGTACAGATACTGATAAAAAATAAAGTATAAAACCTTTTAAAAACTTACTTAGAAGCTACCAGTTTTGCACTGTTGATGAGATTAGGCTGGGACACCCACTAAAAGGGGCTGGGAAAGCAAGAAAAGCTGACTCTTCCCCCTCTGCATATGAAAAGACACATTACACAAGCAGGAGTCTGTAGACTTTTCAGTATACATCAGTATACATATTTTACTTTGGGGCTTGGTCAGGAGTCTTCAAATCAGCACAATATTATTTAAAGGGACACTGTACCCAAATTTTTTCTTTCATGATTCAGATAGAGCATGCACTTTTAAGCATCTTTCTAATTTACTCCTATTGTCAAATTTTCTTTATTCTCTTGGTATCTTTATTTGAAAAGCAAGAATTTAAGTTTAGATGCCAGCCCATTTTTGGTGAACAACCTGGGTTGTCCTTGCTGATTGGACAGCACCAATAAACAAGTGCTGCCCATGGTTCTGAACCACAAATTGGCTGGCTCCTTAGCTTAGATGCCTTCTTTTTCAAATAAAGAAAGCAAGAGAACGAAGAAAAATTGATAATAGGAGTAAATTAGAAAGTTGCTTAAAATTGCTTGCTCTATATGAATCACAAAAGAAAAAATTTGGGTTCAGTGTCCCTTTAAAAATAAGCAAAACTATATATTTTTACAAAAACACCTCAAAGATGGGCTTTATAAATGAATCATCTACAAAACATTTATTTGAAGAAAACTCTAGTGTACAATATCCCTTTAATAAACATTTTGTTTAATAAAACAGGTAAAAAATATTGCTCATATCTAATTTTTTTTAAATGATGAGACATTTACTTTAATTAAATAACATCAGAATGTTCATTTATGATTACAGAGAAGTGTTTGGGTGTTTAAAATTGCTCATAATGATATGAAATTGTTAACGATACTCATAGTGAATTTAAATAAGCAACTGCATTTAAACACATTAGGCAGTAATCATCATCATCACCATCACAGATTTGGCTACCATGGTTTATTGTTGCTTTGGTCTCATATTTTATGGATTCTGTGAATATCTATGACAATCACTGCAAAAAAAATAAATAACTAGTGTATTAAAATAGGCCACAGTGGAACAGTACAGGTTTTTGGTGCGTTGTTGGTGTGTTTAGCTACATTTTGCAGTATACTTGACTAATTTGAGTGTTTTAAAGGGACACTAAAGTCAAATTAAACTTTTATGATTCAGAAAGAACATGCAGTTTTAGTCTGTGATTGGCTGATGTCTATCACATGGCACAGGGGGCTGGAAAATTAGAGAATTTTTTTTTTCCAGAAAAAAAATTCACTGCTTATTTTAAATTCAGATTAACGGGCCTATTTATGATGGTGCGAGCGGACATGATCCGATATAGTGGATCATGTCCGCTGCACATCGATAAATGCCGACAGCATACGCTCTTGTGAACTGCTGGTGCAATGCTGCCCCCTGCAGATTCGATTGGCCGCTAGCAGGGGGTGTCAATCAACCTGATCGTATTCAATCAGGTTGATTTCTGTCCGCCGCCTCAGAGCAGGCGGACAGGTTATGGAGCAGCGGTCTTTACGGAGCTTGATAAATATGCCCCTAAGGGTTATTGTATTTTAATTTTATTATGCACTTGTCAATTATGCAATTTTACTGTATTTAGTGGTCCTAATGGCACATTGTAAAGGAAAAATGACATGAACAAAACTGTTACAGCATATACTCATCTTAGGACTCTACGTGTTTAACTCGCTGGTCCCAAGCATGTGAGCCAATCAGAAAAGTTAAACCTATAGATAAAGTCCCACTTAGGAGCATCAAAGAACTATGGGTTCCATGTCTGTGATGCAATTGGAAATGACAGTCAAATAATCCTGTCAATCACCAGCTGTGTTCAGAAAGCACAGCAGCTTGTGAGCCTCGGTAGTGCAAATATCACATGCACAAATGGATTAGAGCTTGTAAAGTTTCCACTACAGTGTCCCTTTAACTACATAGGTGGACATCGTATGGCAATGAATGACTAAAATGTAGCCAGAAGTTACCAGAGCTTCCATATGATATTGTAAAATAATTTTGATGGATTGGAATCGGGGCCTGTGTTTGCAAAACTGGGTTTGAAGTCCAGGGACAAACCCTTTGAAAAGTGACTTTAAGGACCTAAAGTCAAAATGAAACTTTCATGATTTATATAAAGCATGCAGGTTTAAAATTCAGAGTAAGTGCTACTGCATTTTATTTTTATTATGCATGTGTTAACTGTGTAATTCTATCGTATTTAATGGTCCTTTAAACATATTTTGTGTTGACTGTCCCATAGGTTTTATTGATGGAATCAATCAGTTTTGGAAAATCTACATTTTTTATGATATGTATGTTTAGTAATTGTATTCATAAGGTTCCTGAGGGGAGTGGCCGGGAACCTCTGTTTGAAGTAAACCATAAATAGATGTGCAAACTGCATCACTTTAATTTGCGCCCACATTTGGGTATCATGTCCCTTTAAAGGGACATTAAATTCAGGAATAAACTTTAATAACAGAGCAAGCAATTTTTAATACATTTTCAATTTACTTCTCTTATCAAATTGAATTCATTCTTTTGGTATTCTTTGTTAAAGAACATACCTAAGTAGACTCAGAGGCTGGCATGTCTCCAGCAGTATATGGCAACAAACATTGCTACCCTCTAGTGCTCAATAATGTATACATTTTGTAAAAACATTAACACTGCTGACATAAAATGCTCAAGACATATGCAAACTCCTTTGCTCTTCACCAAAGTATGCCAAGAAAACTAAGTAAATTTGATAACAGAAGTAAATTGAAAATATGTTTAAAATTGCACACTCTGTGTGCATTTTTATTTTTTATATGTCCCTTCTGTTTTAATATATGGTGTGCCTATTTTAGGGTTCCACATCTATGGCTATTCTGTATGAAAAAGTATATCAAGAAAGTCAGTAGTGCCTTATTTAAAGAAACACAATTTTTTCCCTTTATAATTTAGAAAGAGCATGCAATTTTAAACAACTTTCCAATTTACTTCTATTATTTATTGTGCTTAGTTCTCTTTAAATCCTTTGTTGAAAAGCATGTTTAAATAAGCTCTGTAGCTGCTGATTGGTGAATGCACATAGATGCTTCGTGTAATTGGTTCACCCATGTGCATTGATAATACTTCAACAAAGGATATCTAAAATGAAGCAAATTATATAACAGAAGTAAATTGGAATGTTACTTAAAATTGTTTTCTCTATCTGAATCATGAAAGAAATATTTTGGGTTTCATGTCCCTTTAGAACTCTTTATTTTAGTAACTAGAGCATTTAGGGTATTCTCCACTTAGTCAAATATTTGTTTGTCCCATATCCATTCCTGTTATTATTTGGTTTTCATGGGTTCCTCGCTTTATATATTTCTGACAGCTATTAAAAATGACTCATACTAGGATTGGAAGGCACCAAATTATCCAGTATTTTTCTGTATGTTTATGATAGAATTTAAAAAAAACATTAGCTCGCAAATAATATACAGGTGTATTTAAAAAAAAAATTATAATAGGGAAGAACGATTGTAAAACAATGGGAACTGCTATGTTGTAACCTAGATTTCTTTTCTTGCTGAGGCCAATAAAGAAAGTTATAAATGAGCCACTAGACCAATGGCAGTGTGGAAAATAGCAGTGTTTGGAATCTACACTCACTATCTTTTAGAATTAAATTACAGTAAAAGGGGAAAAATAAGTTGTTTTACTACACATAATTAAACATTTTATATTACAATACTAAAGCTTTTAATGACCTCTATCAATAATTTGCTATAGGTTTTAACCCCTTAACGACACACGTCGTACAGGGTACTTCATGCACAAACTGGTCATTAAAGACCAACGACGTACCCTGTACGTCGTTAGGGGTTTAAAGCGGCTGGAAGCGATCCTGATCGCTTCCAGCCTCTTCCGAGGTATTGCTGTGATGCCTCGATATTGAGGCATCACTGCAATACCTTTTTTGGCACACTGATGCAGAGAGGGCCACTCTGTGGCCCTCTCTGCATCGGCCAGCGATGGTGCTGATCGTTGGTGGGTGGCAGCAGCTGCAGGGAGTTGGGTGGGTGGCCCATCGCTGGACTAGTTCCGGCAAGGTGGGTGGGAACGTGCATGTGCAAGAGGGCGGGAGCGTGTGTGAGGGGACGTGCGCGAGCGCGGCTGACCAATCAATACTGGATCTATGGCAGAGGGAGGAGGGAAATATTGTTTGGAAAGGGGATCCAGGAGGGGGTACGATATTGAGGGGGGGGCAGCTACACTACGGAAAAATAAAAAAAATATATAAAAAAAAAAGCACATTTGTTAAGAAATTGGGTACTGGCAGACAGCTGCCAGTACCTAAAATGGCCACAAATAGGAAGAGGGGAGAGGTTAGGAGAGCTGTGTGTGGGGGGGGATTGTGAAGGTTGGGGGTTAGGGGGAACCTACACTGCAAAAACTGTTTATTCATTTAAAAAAAAAATGCTTAAAAATAAATAAATAAATAATTTCAGTGAGAAACCTAAAGTTAGTGAAAAAGTGAACAATTTGTTTTTATTTGATCGCATTTGGCGATGAAATGGTGGCATGAAATATACCAAAATGGGCCTAGATCAATACCTTGGGTTGTCTACTACACTAAAGTTAAAATTAACCCTACAAGCTACCTAATTAACCACTTCACTGCTGGGCATAATACAAGTGTGGTGCACAGCGGCATTTAGCGGCCTTCTGATTACCAAAAAGCAACGCCAAAGCCATGTATGTCTGCTATTTCTGAAGAAAGGGGATCCCAGAGAAGCATTTACAACCATTTGTGCCATAATTGCACAAGCTGTTTGTAAATAATTTAAGTGAGAATCCTAAAGTTTGTGAAAAAGTTAGCGATTTTTTTTTATTTGATCTTATTTGGCGATGAAATGGTGGCATGAAAGATTTCCAAAATGGACCTAGATCAACACTGGGTTGTCTACTAAATAAAAAATATGTACATGTCAAGAGATATTCAGGGATTTCTGACAGATAACAGTGTTACAATGTAACTATCGCTAATTTTGAATACAAGTGCTACTTGTATTTATTGCCCTATAACTTGCAAAGAACATGTAAACATTGGGTATTTCTAAACTCAGGACAAAATGTAGAAACTATTTAGCATGGGTGTTTTTTGGTGGTTGTAGATGTGTAACAGATTTTCGGGGTCAAAGTTAGAAAAGGTGTGTTGTTTTTTTCTTTCCTTTTTTTATCATATTTTATAAATTTTTTTTAATAGAAACTTATAAGATATAAGGAAAATAATGGTATGTTTAAAAAGTCAATTTAATGGCGAAACCCCCCCCGGTATATAATATGTGTGGGTACAGTAAATGAGTAAGAGGAAAATCACAGCTAAACACAAACACTGCAGAAATGTAAAAATAGCCCTGGTCCTTAAAGGGACAGTATACACTCATTTTCATATAACTGCATGTAATAGACACTACTATAAAGAATAAGATGCACAGATACTGATATAAAAATCCAGTATAAAACTGTTTAAAAACTTACTTAGAAGCTGTCAGTTTGGCTCTGTTGAAAAGGTAGCTGGAAAGCCCACTGCAAGTGGTAAATAAGACACTCCCCCCTCCCCCTTCTTTTGCATATGAAAAGACCCTTTACACAAACAGGAGCAAGCTGGAGAAGGTAGCTGACGGTATTCTCATAAAACTTTGGGGCTTGGTTAGGAGTCTGAAAATCAGAGCAATGTTATTTAAAAATAAGCAAAACTATACATTTATTTTTTAAAAAAACTTTATGGGCTTTATAAATAGATCATCTACAAAACATTTATGCAAAGAAAAAATGAGTGTATAATGGCCCTTTAAGGCTAAGTAATTGAAAAATGGCCTTGTCCTTAAAGGCTGTGACACACTGCAAGCGGAGCAGTGCACAGCGTGTAGATGCGGCTGTGCGCGCTCAGTGTGTCCTGAGCGCTCAGAGATGAAATATTTGATTTTCAGTAGCGATGCGACGCAGAGCGAAGCAGCTGCTTCGCCTCGCGCCGCATCGTTTGCAGTGTGTCACAGCCTTAAGGGGTTAACAGACACTAACCTATTTCACTGTTCAATCTAATCATTAGCCGTGCTGATCACTACATCTGCTTTCTGTGCCATTACATTTCTTTCCAAATCTTTTAGGTTCTTTGTGATCTTTTTTTAATGCAACTTAAGAAGGGATCCAGTTCTCAGATTATGTTTTCTGTATAGCTGTCTAGTATAGTAAATTGTAATCCTTTATTATTGTGTTGTTGTTTTTTTGTCATAGAAAAAAAAAATCCTGAAAATTCTTTTAATTTTAACCCCTTAACGACCAAGGACGTGCAGGGTACGTCCTCAAAAAAAAGGCAGTTAATGCCTGAGGACGTACCCTGCACGTCCTCGGTGTGGAAAGCAGCTGGAAGCGATCCTGTTTGCTTCCAGCTGCTTTCCGGTTATTGCAGTGATGCCTCGATATGGAGGCATCCTGCAATAACCTTTTGAAGCCATCCGATGCAGAGAGAGCCACTCTGTGGCCCTCTCTGCACCGGAGATCGGTGGCTTCCTTCGTTGGTGGGTGGGAGCATTACCGGGAGGCGGGTGGCGGCCATCGATGGCCCTGGAGATGTGGAGGGGGGCGGGATCGTGGGCGGGGATGCCCGGGGGCGCGCACGGACGCGCGCGCGTGCACGGGAGGGCGGGGGCGGGCGCGTGCACGGGGAGGGAGCGGGTGGGAACCGCTACACTACAGAAAAAGTTGCAATCATTTTAATATTACTTTAAAAAAAAACGATCAATGAGGTGGTTGGGGTTTTTGGGGGGGGGGGGGGGGGTTTGGGGCTTGCTACACTACAGAAAAAAAAAAATAAGAAAAAAAAGCACTTTTTTGTGTAAGCTGGGTACTGGCAGACAGCTGCCAGTACCCAAGATGGCCCCAATAAGGCAGATAGGGAAGGTTACAAAGCTGTTTTGGGGGGGATCAGGGAGGTTGGAGGCTAAGGGGGGTCCTATACAGCAGAATAATTATTATTTTTTTTTAAAAAAAAACCTAAACCCCCCAAAAAGCTTTTATTTTAGTACTGGCAGACTTTCTGCCAGTACTTAAGATGGCGGGGACAATTGTGGGGTGGGGGAGGGAAGGGAGCTGTTTGGGAGGGATCAGGGGGTCTGATGTGTCAAGTGGGAGGCTGATCTCTACACTAAAGCTAAAATTAACCCTGCAAGCTCCCTACAAACTTCCTAATTAACCCCTTCACTGCTAGCCATAATACACGTGTGATGCGCAGCAGCATTTTGCGGCCTTCTAATTACCAGAAAGCAACGCCAAAGTCATATATATCTGCTATTTCTGAACAAAGGGGATCCCAGAGAAGCATTTACAACCATTTGTGCCATAATTGCACAAGCTGTTTGTAAATGATTTCAGTGAGAAACCTAAAATTGTGAAAAATTTAACGTTTTTTTTTTTATTTGATCGCATTTGGCGGTGAAATGGTGGCATGAAATATACCAAAATGGGCCTAGATCATTACTTTGGGTTGTCTACTACACTACACTAAAGCTAAAATTAACCATACAAGCTCCCTACAAGCTCCCTAATTAACCCCTGCACTGCTGGGCATAATACACGTGTGGTGCGCAGCGGCATTTAGCGGCCTTCTAATTACCAAAAAGCAATGCCAAAGCCATATATGTCTGCTATTTCTGAAC
Organism: Bombina bombina; assembly: GCF_027579735.1. Classification (NCBI taxonomy): domain Eukaryota; kingdom Metazoa; phylum Chordata; class Amphibia; order Anura; family Bombinatoridae; genus Bombina; species Bombina bombina. Next base: position 558,074,990 of record NC_069501.1, on the reverse strand, counting down.
AAAGGGGATCCCAGAGAAGCATTTACAACCATTTGTGCCATAATTGCACAAGCTGTTTGTAAATAATTTCAGTGAGAAACCGAAAGTTTGTGAAAAAATTTGTGAAAAAGTGAACGATATTTTGTATTTGATCGCATTTGGCGGTGAAATGGTGGCATGAAATATACCAAAATTGGCCTAGATTAATACTTTGGGATGTCTTCTAAAAAAAAATATATACATGTCAATTGATATTCAGGGATTCCTGAAAGATATTAGTGTTCCAATGTAACTAGCGCTAATTTGGAAAAAAAGTAGTTTGGAAATAGCAAAATGCTACTTGTATTTATGGCCCTATAGCTTTCAAAAAAAGCAAAGAACATGTAAATATTAGGTATTTCTAAACTCAGGACAAAATTTAGAAACTATTTAGCATGTTTTTTTTTTTGGTGGTTGTAGATGTGTAACAGATTTTGGGGGTCAAAGTTAAAAAAAGTGTGTTTTTTTCCATTTTTTCCTCATATTTTATAATTTTTTTTATAGTAAATTATAAGATATGATGAAAATAATGGTATTTTTAGAAAGTTAATTTAATGGCGAGAAAAACGGTATATAATATGTGTGGGTACAGTAAATGAGTAAGAGGAAAATTACAGCTAAACACAAACACCGCAAAAATGTAAAAATAGCCTTGGTCCCAAACGGACAGAAAATGGAAAAGTGCTGTGGTCATTAAGGGGTTAAAATATGTTCCAGCTTTGAAGTTAGACAGAATTTTAACCCATTAGAAAAAACTGATATCTCTGGTAATGATATATGATGCTCAGTTATGTTTACGGAGTTGTCTGCGTAATTTGCATGGCTGCTGAGAGTTCCCTGAGAGTTTGTGATTTGTTTGAGACACTGAATAGCGGCTGAGGTGTTTTGGCTTCATTTTCTAAGACATTCCCATCCGTTTGAATACACACAAATTTAGTTCAACGATGGCAGCCCCAGGACTTCCTTTTACCTTCCTGAGCGCTGACTTCTCTGGTTTATGCTCAGAAACAGGGTCAAGTGGAAGCTCCCCCAGAAGTCATCTCTTTTTATAAATAGTCAAAACCAATGAGTGCAGCATTAATGCATGTTTGTGTACATGTACAGTATATGTATGCACTATCCAAGCTCTCTCTCTCTCTTATAATCCAGTTTCCTTGATACATTATCTGTAACACAAAATCACACAACCTTGCAACATAATTACATAAGATAATTAAGAAGTAACAAGGGTTTAACACTGTGTGCTTAAGATAACACAACACAGAGAACAAACAGCAAACAGGAAAGGCTGACACTCTCATCATGTGTTAAACTCTATTATCTATAATGAAGCTAATTTCCTGCTGATAAAGGGTAGTTTTTAGCTACCTATGGACTAGTCTTTCCTGTTTATGTTAGCCACTTAAAGGGACAGTCAACCTAAAAAATATATTTTACTTATTCACATAATGGGGCATATTTATGATTTTGCGAGCGTACATGATCCAATATAGCCGATCATGTCCGCTGCACATCGATAAATGCCGACAGCATACGCTCTCTGCATTTATCATTGCACCAGCAGTTCTTGTGAACTGCTGTAGCAATACCGCACCCTGCAGATTTGCGGCCAATCAGCCGCTAGCAGGGTGTGTCAATCAACTCGATCGTATTCAATCGGGTTGATTTCTCTGTCCGCCACCTCAGAGCAAGCAGACAAGTTATTTAATGTTTTTAACATCAAACTGTAGCCCAAATTTGATTGAAATATATTTAAAGGGACACTCAGGTTAAATTAAATTTTCATGATTCAGATACAGCATGTAATTTTAAACAACTTTCCAATTTACTTCCATTAAAAAAATGTGCACAGTCTTTTATATTTAAAATTGTTGAGTCACCAGATCCTACTGAGCATGTGCAAGAATTCACAGACTATAGGTATATGCATTTGTGATTGGCTGATTGCTATCACATGGTACAAGGGGAGTGGAAATATACATAACTTTAAATTTTGTTATAAAAAATCTACTACTCATTTGAAGTTCAGACTAAGTGCTATTGCATTGTCTTGTTATCTTGCATTTGTTGATTATGCAAATCTCATGTGTTGACTGGTCCTTTAACAAGTAAAACAACTTACAAGTTCTTCTCCAACCATTTTAAAATGGCTGCCCTCCTTCCCTGACATCACCGACCGCTTCCACTGACTTCAGCTATTCGATCCTGCGCATTCCCTGCTTTCGCACATGCGAAATGCGCCGGTTTTGTCATTAATAGTATTAAAACGGCAACAGGCTATCCTAGGAGCTAGCTGGCCCTGACTCTCAGCACTTTACTTTCCCCACACTGAAGACCGCATCAGTATACACAGCTTAACGCATATGTTTGCAAGACATTGTGTCCTGTTAGTAACCCAACAACTGCCTTTAGCTTGACATGTGTGGCGACTTTCACTCATCAGTGCACACAGTCCTCACTCACTCAAGATTTCTGGAGCCATCAAGCTGCGGTAGCCACAGACGGGGGAGTCTTTTACATTATTATCTCTGAGTAGGTTATTATGAAGAAGGCTCGCCTGTTGGGACAGAGATTTCTACCCAATCAGGTTAACGTTTTAATTAATAGCATTAAACCTGGCGAGTGGGGACTGTGCACTGATGAGTGAAAGTCGCCACACATGTCTTCTCACCTGGAAGACTGATCATTTCTGGGATAGGTTCAGTGACATTGAATCTGTCGGAGTATATAGACATATATCTTCAAAAATACGTTAAAGAATTGCCATCTTATCTAAGAGACAGACATCCTAAATATTTTAGAAAATATAGATTGGCAAGAGTGCTATATGATAGCAACCTGCAATGTCACCTCACTGTATACGTGTATCGATCACAAAGATGGAATAAAAGCGGTCAAATATTACTTAGAGAAAGATGAATGTCTTAAGGACAGCCAAATTGATTTTATTTTGGAATCTATTAGTTATATTTTAACACATAATTATTTTCATTTTGAAAACCAATTTTATTTACAGCAATGTGGCACTGAGATGGGGACCAGATTTGCCCCAAATTATACTAATCTGTTTATGGGATTATGGTAACATTTGTTCATTAGCTCCAGCACACTTGCAGCAAATCTGGTCCTCTACAAACGCTATATTGATGACGTCATAATAGTATGGAAAGGGTCAGAATTGGAATTTAGACAATTCTTTAAAGAAATGAATAATAATGAGAAACATAAAATTTACCCATGAAATAAGTAAAACTAACGTCAACTTTCTTGACTTGAAATGTTTTCTAAAAGATGGTAAGATAAATACAAAAACACATTTCAAAACTGTTGATGCAAATAATTATGTACATCAATCTAGTTGCTACCATTAAAAATGGAAAAAGAATATACCAAAAAGTCAAATACTCAGAGTGAGAAAAAATTGCAGTGATGATACAGATTTTAAAGAACAGGGAGGTATCTTTAAAGATAAATTTGTAGCTAGGGGCTATATTGGAAAAGAAATAGACAAAGTCACAGAACTTGTAAGTCATACCAAAAACTATCAGACACTAAAAAACTACAAAAAAAGGATAATAAAATATTTGCCCCAATTATAACAACATACTGCCAAAATAAATTTTTATGAGAACATCATAAAAAATCATTGGCCAGTACTTAGAAGCAATGACAAATTAGGTGAATTACTGCAGAGATTCCCAAACATCATTTAGAAAAAAGCAAAAAATCTGAAATCTATTCTAGCTCCCACAGAACTGAGAAAAAAGAATAAGAAGGAAACCCAGAGAGATCTTTTAGGGAAGAATATAAAAGTTTTTTTCCCATGCATTACTTGCAAGGCCTGTAAGCATGCAAAAAAGACTAAGGAATTTAAATATAACGTGTAAAAGTACAAGATACATAATACATAAGACAGTGTATGCTGTCGGCATTTATCGATGTGCGTCGGACATGGTTCGCTATAGCGGATCATGTCCGTCCGCACAATGATAAATGGGGGCCTATATATATTCACCTTTATACACACAATGTTAGATTTGAGGATTTTTAAAGATTTGCATCTATTATATCTTAAAGAAGTTTGTTTTTTTCCAAAAACGGTCCCATTTTTCTCAGTCAATATATTTAGTATCTATTTATTTATTATTATTATCGATCTGTTTTTACATTTCCAATACTATATTTTAATACTATTAAATGTATTTCTCCAACATAGGTGTGTCCGGTCCACGGCGTCATCCTTACTTGTGGGATATTCTCTTCCCCAACAGGAAATGGCAAAGAGCCCAGCAAAGCTGGTCACATGATCCCTCCTAGGCTCCGCCTACCCCAGTCATTCTCTTTGCCGTTGTACAGGCAACATCTCCACGGAGATGGCTTAGAGTTTTTTAGTGTTTAACTGTAGTTTTTCATTATTCAATCAAGAGTTTGTTATTTTCAAATAGTGCTGGTACGTACTATTTACTCAGAAACAGAAAAGAGATGAAGAATTCTGTTTGTATGAGGAAAATGATTTTAGCAACCGTAACTAAAATCCATGGCTGTTCCACACAGGACTGTTGAGAGCAATTAACTTCAGTTGGGGGAACAGTGTGCAGTCTCTTACTGCTTGAGGTATGACACATTCTAACAAGACGATGTAATGCTGGAAGCTGTCATTTTCCCTATGGGATCCGGTAAGCCATGTTTATTACGATTGTAAATAAGGGCTTCACAAGGGCTTATTTAAACTGTAGACTTTTTCTGGGCTAAATCGATTGATTATTAACACATATTTAGCCTTGAGGAATCATTTTATCTGGGTATTTTGATATAATAATATCGGCAGGCACTGTTTTAGACACCTTATTCTTTAGGGGCTTTCCCAAAGCATAGGCCGAGTCTCATTTTCGCGCCGGTGTTGCGCACTTGTTTTTGAGCATGCAGTCGCATGTGAGAGGAGCTCTGATACTTATAAAAGACTTCTGAAGGCGTCATTTGGTATCGTATTCCCCTTTGGGTTTGGTTGGGTCTCAGCAAAGCAGATACCAGGGACTGTAAAGGGGTTTAAAGCTTAAAACGGCTCCGGTTCCGTTATTTTAAGGGTTAAAGCTTCCAAAATTGGTGTGCAATATTTTCAAAGCTTTAAGACGCTGTGGTGAAAATTTGGTGAATTTTGAACAATTCCTTCATGTTTTTTCGCAATTGCAGTAATAAAGTGTGTTCAGTTTAAAATTTAAAGTGACAGTAACGGTTTTATTTTAAAACGTTTTTTGTACTTTCTGTTCAAGTTTATGCCTGTTTAACATGTCTGAACTACCAGATAGACTGTGTTCTGAATGTGGGGAAGCCAGAATTCCTATTCATTTAAATAAATGTGATTTATGTGATAATGACAATGATGCCCAAGATGATTCCTCAAGTGAGGGGAGTAAGCATGGTACTGCATCATTCCCTCCTTCGTCTACACGAGTCTTGCCCACTCAGGAGGCCCCTAGTACATCTAGCGCGCCAATACTCCTTACTATGCAACAATTAACGGCTGTAATGGATAATTCTGTCAAAAACATTTTAGCCAAAATGAACCCTTGTCAGCGTAAGCGTGGCTGCTCTGTTTTAGTTACTGAAGAGCATGACGACGCTGATATTAATATCTCTGAAGGGCCCCTAACCCAATCTGAGGGGGCCAGGGAGGTTTTGTCTGAGGGAGAAATTACTGATTTAGGGAACATTTCTCAGCAGGCTGAATCTGATGTGATTACATTTAAATTTAAATTGGAACATCTCCGCATTTTGCTTAAGGAGGTATTATCCACTCTGGATGATTGTGAAAATTTAGTCATCCCAGAGAAACTATGTAAAATGGACAAGTTCCTAGAGGTGCCGGGGCTCCCAGAAGCTTTTCCTATACCCAAGCGGGTGGCGGACATTGTTAATAAAGAATGGGAAAGGCCCGGTATTCCTTTCGTCCCTCCCCCCATATTTAAAAAATTGTTTCCTATGGTCGACCCCAGAAAGGACTTATGGCAGTCAGTCCCCAAGGTCGAGGGAGCGGTTTCTACTTTAAACAAACGCACCACTAGTCCCATAGAGGATAGTTGTGCTTTCAAAGATCCTATGGATAAAAAATTAGAAGGTTTGCTTAAAAAGATGTTTGTTCAGCAGGGTTACCTTCTACAACCCATTTCATGCATTGTCCCTGTCACTACTGCCGCATATTTCTGGTTTGATGAACTGCTTAAGGTGCTCGATAGTGACTCTCCTCCTTATGAGGAGATTATGGACAGAATCAATGCTCTCAAATTGGCTAATTCTTTCACTCTAGACGCCTCTTTGCAATTGGCTAAGTTAGCGGCTAAGAACTCTGGGTTTGCTATTGTGGCGCGCAGAGCGCTTTGGTTGAAATCTTGGTCGGCTGATGCGTCTTCCAAGAACAAGCTACTAAACATTCCTTTCAAGGGGAAAACGTTGTTTGGTCCTGACTTGAAAGAGATTATCTCTGATATCACTGGGGGTAAGGGCCACGCCCTTCCTCAGGATCGGCCTTTCAAGGCAAAAAATAGACCTAATTTTCGTCCCTTTCGTAAAAACGGACCAGCCCAAGGTGCTACGTCCTCTAAGCAAGAGGGTAATACTTCTCAGGCCAAGCCTGCTTGGAGACCAATGCAAGGCTGGAACAAGGGAAAGCAGGCCAAGAAACCTGCCACTGCTACCAAGACAGCATGAAATATTGGCCCCCGATCCGGGACCGGATCTGGTGGGGGGCAGACTCTCTCTCTTCGCTCAGGCTTGGGCAAGAGATGTTCTGGATCCTTGGGCGCTAGAAATAGTCTCCCAGGGTTATCTTCTGGAATTCAAGGGACTTCCCCCAAGGGGGAGGTTCCACAGGTCGCAGTTGTCTTCAGACCACATAAAAAGACAGGCGTTCTTACATTGTGTAGAAGACCTGTTAAAAATGGGAGTGATTCATCCTGTTCCATTAAGAGAACAGGGGATGGGGTTCTACTCCAATCTGTTCATAGTTCCCAAAAAAGAGGGAACGTTCAGACCAATCCTAGATCTCAAGATCTTAAACAAATTTCTCAAGGTCCCATCGTTCAAGATGGAAACCATCCGAACTATCCTTCCTTCCATCCAGGAAGGTCAATTCATGACCACGGTGGATTTAAAGGATGCGTATCTACATATTCCTATCCACAAGGAACATCATCGGTTCCTAAGGTTTGCATTCCTGGACAAACATTACCAGTTCGTGGCGCTTCCTTTCGGATTAGCCACTGCTCCAAGGATTTTCACAAAGGTACTAGGGTCCCTTCTAGCGGTGCTAAGACCAAGGGGCATTGCAGTAGTACCTTACCTGGACGACATTCTGATTCAAGCGTCGTCCCTTCCTCAAGCAAAGGCTCACACGGACATTGTCCTGGCCTTTCTCAGATCTCACGGCTGGAAAGTGAACGTGGAAAAGAGTTCTCTATCCCCGTCAACAAGGGTTCCCTTCTTGGGAACAATTATAGACTCCTTAGAAATGAGGATCTTTCTAACAGAGGCCAGAAAAACAAAGCTTCTGGACTCTTGTCGGATACTTCATTCCGTTCCTCTTCCTTCCATAGCTCAGTGCATGGAAGTGATCGGGTTGATGGTGGCGGCGATGGACATAGTTCCTTTTGCGCGCATTCATCTAAGACCATTACAACTGTGCATGCTCAGTCAGTGGAATGGGGACTATACAGACTTGTCTCCGAAGATACAAGTAAATCAGAAGACCAGAGACTCACTCCGTTGGTGGCTGTCCCTGGACAATCTGTCTCAAGGGATGATGTTCCACAGACCAGAGTGGGTCATTGTCACGACCGACGCCAGTCTGATAGGCTGGGGCGCGGTCTGGGGATCCCTGAAAGCTCAGGGTCTTTGGTCTCGGGAAGAATCTCTTCTACCGATAAATATTCTGGAACTGAGAGCGATATTCAATGCTCTCCAGGCCTGGCCCCAGCTTGCGAGGACCAGGTTCATACGGTTTCAATCAGACAACATGACGACTGTTGCGTACATCAACCATCAGGGGGGAACAAGGAGTTCCCTAGCGATGGAAGAAGTAACCAAAATAATTCTTTGGGCGGAGTCTCACTCCTGCCACCTGTCTGCTATCCACATCCCAGGAGTGGAAAATTGGGAAGCGGATTTTCTGAGTCGGCAGACATTACATCCGGGGGAGTGGGAACTCCATCCGGAAATCTTTGCCCAAGTCACTCACCTGTGGGGCATTCCAGACATGGATCTGATGGCCTCTCGTCAGAACTTCAAAGTTCCTTGCTACGGGGCCAGATCCAGGGATCCCAAGGCGGCTCTAGTGGATGCACTAGTAGCACCTTGGACCTTCAAACTAGCTTATGTGTTCCCGCCATTTCCTCTCATCCCCAGGCTGATAGCCAGGATCAAGCAGGAGAGGGCGTCGGTGATCTTGATAGCTCCTGCGTGGCCACGCAGGACTTGGTATGCAGATCTGGTGAATATGTCATCGGCTCCACCTTGGAAGCTACCTTTGAGACGAGACCTTCTTGTTCAGGGTCCGTTCGAACATCCGAATCTGGTTTCACTCCAGCTGACTGCTTGGAGATTGAACGCTTGATTTTATCGAAGCGAGGATTCTCAGATTCTGTTATCGATACTCTTGTTCAGGCCAGAAAGCCTGTGACTAGAAAGATTTACCACAAAATTTGGAAAAAATATATCTGTTGGTGTGAATCTAAAGGATTCCCTTGGGACAAGGTTAAGATTCCTAGGATTCTATCCTTCCTTCAAGAAGGATTGGAAAAAGGATTATCTGCAAGTTCCCTGAAGGGACAGATTTCTGCCTTGTCGGTATTACTTCACAAAAAACTGGCAGCTGTGCCAGATGTTCAAGCCTTTGTGCAGGCTCTGGTTAGAATCAAGCCTGTTTACAAACCTTTGACTCCTCCTTGGAGTCTCAATTTAGTTCTTTCAGTTCTTCAGGGGGTTCCGTTTGAACCCTTACATTCCGTTGATATTAAGTTATTATCTTGGAAAGTTTTGTTTTTAGTTGCGATTTCTTCTGCCAGAAGAGTCTCAGAATTATCTGCTCTGCAGTGTTCTCCTCCTTATCTGGTGTTCCATGCAGATAAGGTGGTTTTACGTACTAAACCTGGTTTTCTTCCAAAAGTTGTTTCTAACAAAAACATTAACCAGGAGATTATCGTACCTTCTCTGTGTCCGAAACCAGTTTCGAAGAAGGAACGTTTGTTGCACAATTTGGATGTTGTTCGCGCTCTAAAATTCTATTTAGATGCTACAAAGGATTTTAGACAAACATCTTCCTTGTTTGTTGTTTATTCAGGTAAAAGGAGAGGTCAAAAAGCAACTTCTACCTCTCTCTCTTTTTGGATTAAAAGCATCATCAGATTGGCTTACGAGACTGCCGGACGGCAGCCTCCCGAAAGAATCACAGCTCATTCCACTAGGGCTGTGGCTTCCACATGGGCCTTCAAGAACGAGGCTTCTGTTGATCAGATATGTAGGGCAGCGACTTGGTCTTCACTGCACACTTTTACCAAATTTTACAAGTTTGATACTTTTGCTTCTTCTGAGGCTATTTTTGGGAGAAAGGTTTTGCAAGCCGTGGTGCCTTCCATTTAGGTGACCTGATTTGCTCCCTCCCTTCATCCGTGTCCTAAAGCTTTGGTATTGGTTCCCACAAGTAAGGATGACGCCGTGGACCGGACACACCTATGTTGGAGAAAACAGAATTTATGTTTACCTGATAAATTTCTGTCTCCAACGGTGTGTCCGGTCCACGGCCCGCCCTGGTTTTTTTAATCAGGTGTGATATTTTATTTTCTTTAACTACAGTCACCACGGTACCATATGGTTTCTCCTATGCAAATATTCCTCCTTAACGTCGGTCGAATGACTGGGGTAGGCGGAGCCTAGGAGGGATCATGTGACCAGCTTTGCTGGGCTCTTTGCCATTTCCTGTTGGGGAAGAGAATATCCCACAAGTAAGGATGACGCCGTGGACCGGACACACCGTTGGAGAAAGAAATTTATCAGGTAAACATAAATTCTGTTTTTATGGTCTGCACTTAGCATATATATATGTCAACATACTGTGGTACGTTTAGATTTTATTGTATAATGAAATATACTAAACTCAATGCCTATACAGATGTTTTTATATAAATATCTGTATAAATGCTGTTGTATAAAATCCACCATATCTCTATATTACCTGTTAACATACTCCTAAAATTATAAAATGTATTAGTTAAATATGTAAATATATGGGAGGAAATTATACCCAAGAACGATTGCCAACTATATTGGGTTAGATACTTATTTTCATTTACATTTTGCTGTGCATGGATTGATGCTGGCTTACAGTCTAGAAGAGTGATGGCTAGCATTGGCACCCTAGATGTTTTGAAACTAAATTTCCCATGATGCGTAAGCACTGTATAGTATAGATCAGCATGGGAAATGTAGTTCCGAAACATTTGGGGTGCAAAGATTAGCGATCACTATACTTTTGTATCCCTTATTTTATTTTTACCCTTTATTGAGCAGGCCCGACTGAAGTGGTATGGTATTATGCCAGACATGGTGTTCTTATCACACACTTTATTCATAACTAATTGTATAAATGAATTGCTTTGTGCGATTTAGGTAACAATGTTTCTTTTTTATAAGTTAATACTGAACCAAATGTGAACTAAATATATGCAGTGTGCGATTTGAAACAAGTTTGCAGTTTATCTTTTTCTAATACTGTGATTGTGTCGCTATATAAATGGATCTGAAAAGACAGCAATACTTGTGGGAACATAACCAATTTAGTGCAGGTTGAGGTTAAAGGGAAAGTAAATTCAAATATAAACGGTTGTGATTGAGATAGTGCATACAATCTTAAAAAGATTTTCAACATACTTATATTTTCTTCTGTTATGTGTGATCAGTCCACGGGTCATCATTACTTCTGGGATATAACTCCTCCCCAACAGGAAATGCAAGAGGATTCACCCAGCAGAGCTGCATATAGCTCCTCCCCTCTACGTCAGTCCCAGTCATTCTCTTGCACCCAACGACTAGATAGGATGTGTGAGAGGACTATGGTGATTATACTTAGTTTTTATGACTTCAATCAAAAGTTTGTTATTTTAAAATAGCACCGGAGCGTGTTATTACTTCTCTGGCAGAGTTTGAGGAAGAATCTGACAGAGATTTTTACTATGATTTTAACCGGAGTCGTTAAGATCATATTGCTGTTCTCGACCATCTGAGGGAGGTAAAGGCTTCAGATCAGGGGACAGCGGGCAGAGGAATCTGCATTGAGGTATGTGGCAGTTTTTATTTTCTGAATGGAATTGATGAGAAAAGCCTGCCATACCGTTAAAATGACATGTATGTATACACTTCAGTATTCTGGGGATGGTATTTCACTGGAACTACTCTGTTAAAGGTCACTAATCCTTTTTAATAACTATTTATCATGTTAAACGTTTTTGCTGGAATGTAGAATCGTTTACATTGCTGAGGTACTGTGTGAATAAATATTTGGGCATTATTTTCCACTTGGCAGTTTTTTTGCTTTATTTGTGACAGTTTCGTTTCTCTTCACTGCTGTGTGGGAGAGGGAGGGGCCGTTTTGGCGCTCTTTGCTACGCATCAAAAAATACCAGTCAGTTACTTTTATTTTTCCTGCATGATCCGGTTCATCTCTGATAGATCTCAGGGGTCTTCAAACTTCTTTGAAGGGAGGTAAATTCTCTCAGCAGAGCTGTGAGAATTCTTATAGTGACTGTGAATAAAAACGTTGCTTTGTATTTTTTATGTCAAATTTAATTATTGTTATTTTACTAATGGGAACAAACCTTTGCTAAAAGTTTTGTTGTTTTAAAGTTTGATGCTATAACTGTTTTTCAGTTCACTATTTCAACTGTCATTTAATCGTTAGTACCTCTTTGAGGCACAGTACGTTTTTTGCTAAAAAAGATTATAACCAAGTTGTAAGTTTTTTGCTAGTGTGTTAAACATGTCTGACTCAGAGGAAGATATCTGTGTCATTTGTTCCAATGCCAAGGTGGAGCCCAATAGAAATTTATGTACTAACTGTATTGATGCTACTTTAAATTAAAGTCAATCTGTACAATGTGAACAAATTTCACCAAACAGCGAGGGGAGAGTTATGCCGACTAACTCGCCTCACGCGGCAGTACCTGCATCTCCCGCCCGGGAGGTGCGTGATATTTTGGCGCCTAGTACATCTGGGCGGCCATTACAGATAACATTACAAGATATGGCTACTGTTATGACTGAAGTTTTGTCTAAATTACCAGAACTAAGAGGCAAGCGTGATCACTCTGGGGTGAGAACAGAGTGCGCTGACAATGCTAGGGCCATGTCTGATACTGCGTCACAGCTCGCAGAGCATGAGGACGGAGAGCTTCATTCTGTGGGTGACGGTTCTGATCCAAACAGATTGGACTCAGATATTTCAAATTTTAAATTTAAATTGGAGAACCTCCGTGTATTACTAGGGGAGGTCTTAGCAGCTCTCAACGATTGTAACACCGTTGCAATACCAGAGAAACTGTGTAGGTTGGATAAATACTTTGCGGTACCGGCGAGTACTGACGTTTTTCCTATACCTAAGAGACTAACTGAAATTGTTACTAAGGAGTGGGATAGACCCGGTGTGCCGTTCTCACCCCCTCCAATATTTAGAAAGATGTTTCCAATAGACGCCACCACTCGGGACTTATGGCAATCGGTCCCCAAGGTGGAGGGAGCAGTTTCTACTTTAGCTAAGCGTACCACTATCCCGGTGGAGGATAGCTGTGCTTTCTCAGATCCAATGGATAAAAAATTAGAGGGTTACCTTAAGAAAATGTTTGTTCAACAAGGTTTTATATTACAACCCCTTGCATGTATCGCGCCGATTACGGCTGCGGCAGCATTTTGGATTGAGTCGCTTGAAGAGAACCTTAGTTCATCTACGCTAGACGACATTACGGACAGGCTTAGAGTCCTTAAACTAGCTAATTCCTTCATTTCGGAGGCCGTAGTACATTTAACCAAACTTACGGCTAAGAACTCAGGATTCGCCATACAGGCACGTAGGGCGCTGTGGCTAAAATCCTGGTCAGCTGATGTTACTTCTAAGTCCAAATTACTTAATATACCTTTCAAGGGGCAGTCTTTATTTGGGCCCGGTTTGAAAGAGATTATCGCTGACATTACAGGAGGTAAGGGCCACGCCCTACCTCAAGACAAAGCCAAAGCTAAGGCTAGACAGTCTAATTTTCGTCCCTTTCGGAACTTTAAAACAGGAGCAGCATCAACCTCCACTGCACCAAAACAGGAAGGAGCTGTTGCTCGTTACAGGCAAGGCTGGAAGCCTAACCAGTCCTGGAACAAGAGCAAGCAGGCCAGGAAACCTGCTGCTGCCCCAAAGACAGCATGAACTGAGAGCCCCCGATCCGGGACCGGATCTAGTGGGGGGCAGACTCTCTCTCTTCGCCCAGGCCTGGGCAAGAGATGTTCAGGATCCCTGGGCTCTAGAGATCATATCGCAGGGATACCTTCTAGACTTCAAATTATCTCCCCCAAGAGGGAGATTTCATCTGTCAAGGTTGTCAACAAACCAGATAAAGAAAGAAGCGTTTCTACGCTGCGTACAAGATCTGTTATTAATGGGAGTGATCCATCCGGTTCCGCGGTCGGAACAAGGACAAGGGTTCTACTCAAACCTGTTTGTGGTTCCCAAAAAAGAGGGAACTTTCAGGCCAATCTTAGATTTAAAGACTCTAAACAAATTCCTAAGAGTTCCATCGTTCAAAATGGAAACTATTCGGACAATCTTACCCATGATCCAAGAGGGTCAGTACATGACCACAGTGGATTTAAAGGATGCTTACCTTCACATACCGATCCACAAAGATCATCACCGGTATCTAAGGTTTGCCTTCTTAGACAGGCACTACCAGTTTGTAGCTCTTCCATTCGGATTGGCTACGGCTCCAAGAATCTTCACAAAGGTTCTGGGTGCCCTTCTAGCGGTACTAAGACCGCGAGGGATTTTGGTAGCTCCGTACCTAGACGACATTCTAATTCAAGCTTCAAGCTTTCAAACTGCCAAGTCTCATACAGACTTAGTTCTGGCATTTCTAAGGTCGCATGGATGGAAAGTGAACGAAAAGAAGAGTTCTCTCTTTCCTCTCACAAGAGTTCCATTCTTGGGGACTCTTATAGATTCTGTAGAAATGAAGATTTACCTGACAGAAGACAGGTTAACAAAGCTTCAAAATGCATGCCGCGTCCTTCATTCCATTCAACACCCGTCAGTAGCTCAATGCATGGAGGTGATCGGCTTAATGGTAGCGGCAATGGACATAGTACCTTTTGCACGCCTACACCTCAGACCGCTGCAATTATGCATGCTAAGTCAGTGGAATGGGGATTACTCAGATTTGTCCCCTACTCTGAATCTGAATCAAGAGACCAGAAATTCTCTTCTATGGTGGCTTTATCGGCCACACCTGTCCAGGGGGATGCCATTCAGCAGGCCAGACTGGACAATTGTAACAACAGACGCCAGCCTACTAGGTTGGGGCGCTGTCTGGAATTCTCTGAAGGCTCAGGGACTATGGAATCAGGAGGAGAGTCTCCTTCCAATAAACATTCTGGAATTGAGAGCAGTTCTCAATGCCCTTCTGGCTTGGCCCCAGTTAACAACTCGGGGGTTCATCAGGTTTCAGTCGGACAACATCACGACTGTAGCTTACATCAACCATCAGGGAGGGACAAGAAGCGCCCTAGCAATGATGGAGGTATCAAAGATAATTCGCTGGGCAGAGTCTCACTCTTGCCACCTGTCAGCAATCCACATCCCGGGAGTGGAGAACTGGGAGGCGGATTTCTTGAGTCGCCAGACTTTTCATCCGGGGGAGTGGGAACTTCATCCGGAGGTCTTTGCCCAAATACTTCGACGTTGGGGCAAACCAGAGATAGATCTCATGGCGTCTCGCCAGAACGCCAAACTTCCTCGCTACGGGTCCAGATCCAGGGATCCGGGAGCAGTTCTGATAGATGCTTTGACAGCACCTTGGAACTTCAGGATGGCTTATGTGTTTCCACCCTTCCCGCTGCTTCCTCGATTGATTGCCAAAATCAAACAGGAGAGAGCATCAGTAATTCTAATAGCACCTGCATGGCCACGCAGGACTTGGTATGCAGATCTAGTGGACATGTCATCCTGTCCGCCTTGGTCTCTACCTCTAAGACAGGACCTTCTGATACAGGGTCCATTCAAACATCAAAATCTAACTTCTCTGAAGCTGACTGCTTGGAAATTGAACGCTTGATTTTATCAAAACGTGGTTTTTCTGAGTCGGTTATTGATACCCTAATTCAGGCTAGGAAGCCTGTTACCAGAAGGATTTACCATAAAATATGGCGGAAATACCTATACTGGTGCGAATCCAAAGGTTACTCCTGGAGTAAGGTTAGGATCGCTAGGATACTGTCTTTTCTACAAGAAGGTTTAGAAAAGGGTTTATCAGCTAGTTCATTAAAGGGACAGATTTCAGCTCTGTCCATCTTGTTACACAGACGTCTGTCAGAAAATCCAGACGTCCAGTCCTTTTGTCAGGCTTTAGCTAGGATCAAGCCTGTGTTTAAAGCTGTTGCTCCACCATGGAGTTTAAACCTAGTTCTTAACGTTTTACAGGGTGTTCCGTTTGAACCCCTTCATTCCATTGATATAAAAATGTTATCTTGGAAAGTTCTGTTTTTAATGGCTATTTCCTCGGCTCGAAGAGTCTCTGAGTTATCAGCCTTACATTGTGATTCCCCTTATCTGATTTTTCACTCAGACAAGGTAGTTCTGCGTACTAAACCTGGGTTCTTACCTAAGGTAGTCACTAACAGGAACATCAATCAAGAGATTGTTGTCCCATCCTTGTGTCCAAATCCTTCTTCAAAGAAGGAACGTCTTTTACACAATCTGGATGTAGTTCGTGCCCTCAAGTTCTACTTGCAGGCAACTAAAGATTTTCGCCAAACTTCTTCCTTGTTTGTCGTTTACTCTGGACAGAGGAGAGGTCAAAAAGCTTCTGCTACCTCTCTCTCTTTTTGGCTTCGTAGCATAATACGTTTAGCCTATGAGACTGCTGGACAGCAGCCTCCTGAAAGAATTACAGCTCACTCCACTAGAGCTGTGGCTTCCACTTGGGCCTTTAAGAATGAGGCCTCTGTTGAACAGATTTGCAAGGCTGCAACTTGGTCTTCACTTCATACTTTTTCCAAATTTTACAAATTTGACACTTTTGCTTCTTCGGAGGCTATTTTTGGGAGAAAGGTTCTTCAGGCAGTGGTTCCTTCTGTATAATGAGCCTGCCTTTCCCTCCCGTCATCCGTGTACTTTTGCTTTGGTATTGGTATCCCAGAAGTAATGATGACCCGTGGACTGATCACACATAACAGAAGAAAACATAATTTATGCTTACCTGATAAATTCCTTTCTTCTGTTGTGTGATCAGTCCACGGCCCGCCCTGTTTTTAAGGCAGGTAAATATCTTTTAAATTATACTCCAGTCACCACTTCACCCTTGGTTACTCCTTTCTCGTTGATTCTTGGTCGAATGACTGGGACTGACGTAGAGGGGAGGAGCTATATGCAGCTCTGCTGGGTGAATCCTCTTGCATTTCCTGTTGGGGAGGAGTTATATCCCAGAAGTAATGATGACCCGTGGACTGATCACACAACAGAAGAAAGGAATTTATCAGGTAAGCATAAATTATGTTATCTAATTTGCTTTGTTCTCTTGGTATCCCTTGTTGAAGAGCTGTTCTCTTGGTATCCCTTGTTGAAGAGCATACCTAGGTAGGCTCACAAGCAGCAATGCACTGCTGTGAGCTAGCTGCTGATTGCTGGCAGCAGTTGTATGCCTCTTGTCATTGGTTAACCTGATTTGTTCAGCTAGCTCCCAGTAGTGCATTGTTGTTCCTTTTACAAAGAATACTAATAGAATGAATAAAATCTGATAATAGAAGTCAATTAGAAAGTTATTTAAAATTGCATGATCTATCTAAATCATGAAAGTCTCCATTTGGGTTTACTTTCCCTTTAAACAGGAGTTGTTTAGCAATGTCCAACTGATTGTCCTAACAGACAGCTTATTGAAATGAGAACAAACCATGCGCCTTCTTAATTTCTATTGGACAAGTGTTATGAATGACATTTCATTTCACCTGACACGATACTACACTGGTGCTGGCACTGTAATAATGAGACGGTGGGTTTAGGGCAGTCATGGTGTGCATGATGTGTTTTTTTTATAGTGTTCTTAATTCTAATTCAGAAATTGCTGTAATTATACACTTTAATCATGATATACAATATTTTTCTATAAAAAATGTATTTAACAGCTTTATTTATATATTTGCAATATGTTTTTTTTTTTTCTAATGCACTTAATTTTTAGGCATGGTTATAATATATATTCAAAGTATTTTTGTAATCGTATTTTATTGTATCAATCAGATAATATAACTTTTTATGTAGAATGCATGATGATGTAAAAAGATCAAAAAGCAGGCTACAAAACCCCCCAGATTTTTCATATTTCCGCTAAACATGAGCAAGAACTTTAACATTAAAAAAACCTATGCAAATTGCCACATTCTTCCACTTCATAAAGACCAAAGTGAGTCTCAAGCTGATGAATTTGAAATGCCCAAATATTGTGCAAAAAGCTTCTTGAAAAGTGTTTTCTAATCTAATGGATTGGAATAATGGAACTGTTCACATGTATTGTGCAAAGTGTGTTATTGTAGCACAGGTGCTATTGAGAAACTTGTGAAAAACTGGTTATTGCTGGGAGATACAACTGATTGGAATGACTTCCAATTTTAAAAGCACACAAAAAAGCAATGCAGTGAAATCCCCATGGATTGGGATTGTAGTCAGTGTGAGCTTCTATTGATATTTTTTGTTTGCTTTCATTGACAATAACAAAAAAACAAAAACAAAAAACCCAATAACAAAACAATACAACAACATATACTTTGAATTTCAAATGCACAGTAGATTTTTTTGGGGATAAATTTAAAAATCTCTTCCCATTTTCCTGCCCTCTGTATCATATGACAGTCATCAGCCAATCTCAGACTGATGTATGCATTCCTGCACATGCTCAATAGCAGCTGGCAGATAAGAAAGTGTAAATATAAAAATACTATGTACAGTTGGGTAAGGGAAGAAAATTGGAAATCTTTTGCTTTTAATTGCATGCTCTCTCCGAAAGAATAATGAAAGTTTATTTTTTACTTTAGTGTCCCTTAAATTGGTTAAAGGGGACATTATAGTGGAATAATTGCATGCTCTTATTCATTGGATAATGTCATTTTATCACTAGCGACCTTACAGTGCCATGCAAAGGGTGCTGTGTAGCACTGCTTGTCCTGAGTAAAAAATCCCAGTCACTCAATCGGCAGTGGTGATCACACAGCTGGGTCATGCTCTGGATCAGTGGTGCTTTTACAATGTTTTCAACCTCTTTGCAGGTATGATGTGCACTTTTAAAATTCTTTCCAATTTACTTCTGTTAACAAATTTGCTTTCTCTCTTAATCTACTTTGCTAATATGAACTCAGAGAGCATACTGTGGTGTCGTAAGCACCCCCAAGGCAGAACATAGAGTGATCTGAGATGTCATTGCAGAAATGCAGCATGTCTGCAGAAAGAACAGCAACTGTTAGCACTTTTCAGCACTGCTCCACATTAGGCTGTTCTTTTTAAACAGAGCTGTTCTCTGGCTGCATTGTATAAGTTTTCCTTAACAGTGCATCCAGAGCAAAGTGCTGTTTAGAGACAACA
Source organism: Bombina bombina (assembly GCF_027579735.1). Lineage (NCBI taxonomy): Eukaryota > Metazoa > Chordata > Amphibia > Anura > Bombinatoridae > Bombina > Bombina bombina. Next base: position 558,056,104 of record NC_069501.1, on the reverse strand, counting down.
ATCAAATATGCAGTAGTGCATTGATTGTTGTCTGGCTCTGAGAGTTTTGCAAGCTCGTTCCCTAGCTTATCACAGTTTGCAAAGCTGTTTTTCTCTGAATGTAAGATGTTCGTATGAGCAATGCACCTTCTTATTACTACATTTCTATGTTAGACTAAGAGAAAAGGAAACAAATTAATTCAAGAGACATTTTACAATAACTTTTTTTGTCTGCAGCTAATTTGCAATTAAATTTTCAACTACTGCACTAGATTATACAACTTTAAATATTGCTTTATTCTCCAGTTAACCAACACATTGCAATTGATCTGGTGCTTTAGTGTAACTGACAAATTTACAATTTTATTTTATTTAAAAATGACCTGCAGAAAAATTTTCACTAAAAAAATCTCATTGCAGAAAGTGAAAAAAAGTTATGTCTCTGTGGTAAGCACTATATGGCAGCAGCCTTTGCAATCATGTTTGTAACTATCTTATACTGGCAACCAAGATGTTAAACCCTTTGTGTGATACTGGCAGTAGAGGGGTTAAACCACTACAGCCTGTTATGGGTAATAAGTGGGTCATATCAGGTGTTGGCAAATACCAGGTGCCAGAGATTCATGCTATTTAGAAAATAAGCTTTTGTAGCTGGTTAAATGCCATATTGGCCCTGCTGTCTTTGGCTGGAGAGAGGTATTGGTCTCACAGCTGTGCCACTCCCCTTCTTGGCATGCACTGGTATAGCTGTGCTCCTTCTTCATCTTTCTGCCATGCTTTCATTCTACTGCTTTTCTGCCCGTTCAGCTCCAGTGCGCGGCACTGATGGAGGCCACCTACCACACGCCTGTGAACTTGTCTCAGGATCCTTGTAGCAAAGGTACAGACAAGGGGGTTTTATCACCTCTAGGTTAAGGAGTTCTTTACTGATTCATGTGTATCACTGATTACTAAGTGGTTGTACCAGTGTTTTCATCTTTACCTTCATAACACACAAGTTATTTAATAATAAAGGAATAAATACTGTAAATGCTAACATCTAGCAATAACCATATAAATGGTTTGACCAATGACAAGAGAAGGAAGCTATGGGTCATAAACTTCTAATTTCCATCTAAAGGGGAGGAGAGTCCACGGCTTCATTCATTACTTGTGGGAATTAAGAACCTGGCCACCAGGAGGAGGCAAAGACACCCCAGCCAAAGGCTTAAATACATCCCCCACTCCCCTCACCCCCCCAGTCATTCTTTGCCTTTCGTCACAGGAGGTGGCAGAGAGGTGCCGAAAAATTGGAGGTCTCTTATGAGGGGTTCTACCCTTTGCTATGGGACAGGAGCTTAAGTATCCCTTCAAGCTTCTCGGTTGAGGGCCTGGGTGAACGTTAGAGTCCGGAGATGCAGAGGGAGCTTCCCTTTGCGACACCATCCCGACTCATATTAACAGCTCCTAGAGCAATCGGCGTTGACGAGTTTTGCAGATTGTGTTCTTCTCTCAAGTCTATGTCAGGAGCGCAGCTATCACCTGTCAGACTTGAAGGGCCATGTTCTTGTTCCACGGCGTAGATTCTGGTAAGATCGTTTCATATTTTATAGCATGATAACGGAGAAGACAGGGCAACAGTGTGGCACCTTTATCTTTATAGAATCAAAGGTTAATATTCCTTTAGGGGGATTATTGAACAGGGGGGGGTATGTACATGATATGTTTATTGTGTGATTGCTGTGTTATGGACGCGGCTCTGGCATTTTTTGTGGAACTGACAGGTTCTCTTCCGGGAGGTTTTGCGCTGCCTTTTTTTGGCGTGTTTTCTCCTCGGCAGGGGCGGTCCTGCGGAGTCATCCTTGTGACCGGATGGGGCCTCTTCATTTCCGGTCTGATCTGCAATGGAGTAGACGAAACGGCTTCTGCAGTCCGGGTCATAGGAGGTGGTGAGTGCCCCGGCCATTGGTGGTTATAAGGGTGCCTGTCTTATTTTTTTTCTTAAAGCTATGGAGGATTCTGACGCGTTAGAGGGTACTCCCTCTTTAACTAAGTCTTATACCTGTGTTTATTGTGAGGTTTTGGTAGTCCAGCTTGCTCAACTGTGTTCCACATACCTTGAGAAGGCTTCGACTTCCAAACATAAGAGAATGTCTAGCACTACTGAGCTGTCCACCTCTGAGGGGTCACCGTCCCGTGAGGTGTGTTCCCTAATGGCATCCCCTATCCCACATGCAGCGCCCCAGGGTCCGACTGTTACTCCTTCGGGGGAGATTGCTTGGCCGCCTGATTTTGCGGATCAGCTTGAAACGGCAGTAGCTAAGGTGATCCATGCTTTGCTGCGTTCTGCTAAGCGCAAGCGTAGAGCTTTTCATAGCGGCCTGTCCCAGGATTTGTCTATGTCGGATGCCCCGGAGGGGTGGTACAATGATGAGGCTCATTCCGACACATCGGAAGGGGCCCTTTCGGGGTCGGAGTCCGTGTCATCTAAACCTCTGGTAGAGGAGGAGCCCGGTTTTAGGTTTGAGATGGAGAACTTGCGTTTCTTACTAAAACAAGTACTGGCTACTTTTGGAGGTTCCAGAAACAAAGCTTCCAGAAGAGCCCTCCATTCCTAAAGGTCTACGAGGACAGGGTGGTTCCCCAGACTTTCCTGGTGCCCGTCAAGATGGCGAACATTATAAAGAACGAGTGGGAGCGGTTAGGTTCTTCCTTTTCCCCCTCTTCTCATTTTAAAAAGCTTTTCCCTGTCCCGGAGGCCCAGCTGGAGTTGTGGGGGACCATTCCCAAGGTGGATGGGGCCATCTGCACGCTCGCTAAGCGCACAATGATTCCTTTAGAGGATAGTTCTTCGTTCAAGGAGCCTATGGATAAAAAGTTGAAAAACATGTTACGAAAGATGTTTCAACACACAGGGTTTGTTTTCTCAACCGTCAGCGGCAGTTGACGCGGTTGCTGGGGCTGCGTCATATTGGTGCAACGCCTTATTTGATATGATTGAGGGTGAACTCTCTTTCGAGGAGGTGCAGGAGAAGATTAAGGCCCTAAATGTGGCCAATTTTTTCATTCGTTACGCTAATATGCAAATTATCTGCCTGAATACTAAGGTATCAGGTTTTTCGGTTCTAGCACGCAGGGCTCTGTGGCTAAAATCGTGGTTGGCAGACATGACCTCTAAGACGAGGCTGCTGTCTTTGGCTTTTAAGGGCAAGAACCAAAGGGTGCCTGGAAGCCTGCCCAAGCCTGGAACAAGTCTAAGCCGAGTGGGGGGCAGATTGTCTTTATTCTTAGACGACTAGTTGCAGGATGTCCAGGACCCCTGGGTTCTGGATGTAGTTGCCCTGGGTTACAGTATAGGGTTCAAGTCCTCTCCGCCCAGGGGCAAATTCCTTTTGTCAAACCTGTCTTCACGTCCGGAAAAATGGGAGGCTTTTCTGGGTTGTGTGCGGGATCTCTCCATTCTAGGGGTTATCGTACCAGTACCCCATGCAGAAAGGGGTCTAGGGTATTACTCCAATTTGTTTGTGGTCCTAAAGAAGGAGGGCACATTCCGCCCACTTCTAGACCTCAAATGTTTAAACAAGTTCCTGTCTGTTCCATCATTCAAAATGGAAACAATCAGATCCATTCTGCCCCTAGTGCAAGAGGGGCAGCTAATAACCTCTATAGACTTGAAGGATGCCTACCTTCATGTTCCGATTCACAGGGACCATTACAGGTTCCTCAGATTTGCTTTTCTGGAACAGCATTTCTAGTTTGTGGCTCTCCCCTTTGGTCTGGTGACGGCCCAAAGAGTCTTTACAAAGGTCCTGGGGGCCCTTCTAGAAGTAGCCAGATCCCAGGGCATCGCGGTGGCCCTCTACCTGGACGACATCCTGGTTCATTCCATCTGGCAGAGGCCCACACCAGGGTCCTGCTGCAGTTACTTCAATCTCACGGTTGGAAGGTCAACCTCGAGAAGAGTTCTCTGGTTCCCAGTACCAGAGTGGAGTTCTTTGGTATGATCATAGACTACGTGTCCATGAAGATCTTTCTCACGGACAAGCGACGCACAAAGATAGCGTCTACCTGTCTTGCCCTTCAGTCTACAGTGAGACCATCTGTAGCACAGTGCATGGAAATGATTGGGCTCATGGTCTCCAGCATGGACATCATTCCATTCGCAAGGTTTCATCTCAGACCTCTTCAATTGTGCATGTTGAGACAGTGGAACGGTGATCATTCCGATCTGTCACAGCTGATATACATGGATGCTCGGACTCGTATTTCCCTTTCCTGGTGGATCCGCCCGGGTCACCTGTCCATGGGGACATCCTTCCTGAGACCGTCTTGGGAGATTGTGACCACGGACACGAGTCTGGCAGGATGGGGAGCTGTTTGGGGTGCCAGGCTGGCACAGGGGAAGTGGTCTCGCTTCGAGTCTCTTCTTCCAATAAATATTCTGGAGGGCGTGGCCTCGCCTGGGGGACTTCAGCTTTATCAGGTTCCAGACGGACAATATTACCTCAGTGGCTTATATCAACCACCAGGGGGGCATGAGGAGCTCCCTAGCAATGAGGGAGGTGTCTCAGATCCTGGAGTGGGCGGAGGTCCACAACTGTTCGCTCTCTGCTATCCACATCCCGGGTGTAGACAACTGGGAAGCGGATTTTCTCAGCAGGCAGACTTTTCATCCGGGGGAATGGTCTCTTCACCCCGAAGTGTTTGTGGAGATCTATCTCAGATGGGGGATGCTAGAGATCGATCTCATGGCGTCAAGGTTGAATTGCAAGCTTCCCCGATATGGATTAAGGTTGAGGGACCCCCAGGCGGAGCTTATAGACTCATTAGCGATGCCTTGGGGGTTCGGTCTAGTATACATATTTCCTCTGTTACCGCTTCTTCCTTGTGTAGTGGGAGAGAGTGTCCTCCATTCTGATTGCTCCCTCGTGGCCAAGGAGGACGTAGTTTGGGGATCTGGTAAGGATGAACTCCTCTCCGCTGTGGATGTTACTCTGTCGCAGGGATCTGCTGGAGCACGGTCCTTTTCAACATCAAAATCTAGATTCTCTGAGGCTGACTGCGTGGAGATTGAATGCTTAGTCTTGGCAAAAAGATTTTTTTCTGAGAATGTGATTGACACTCTAGTTCAGGCAAGATAGCTGGTCACTTGACGCATCTATCTTAAGGTGTGGAGGACTTACTTGTCCTGGTGTGATGGCTACCATTGGCACAGGGTGAGGGTATCCAGGATTTTGTCCTTACTCCAAGAGGGTTTGAAGAAGGGTCTCTCCGCTAGTTCCCTAAAAGGATACATTTTGGCTTTATCTGTTCTATTGCATAGGCTGCTCCACCTTGGAGCTTAAACTTGGTACTTAGGGTCTTGCAGAGGGTTCCGTTTGAGCCTATGCATTCTCTTGACATAAAGGATCGCTCTTGGAAGGTTCTCTTTCTGTTGACCATTGCATTGGCACGCAGAGTCTCTGAGCTGGCGGCCTTGCAATATGAGCCCCCTTATCTGGTGTTTCTTGCGGATAAGGCTGTTCTTCGCACAGGCTTGGGGTTTCTCTGAACCGTAACATCAATCAGGATATAGTTGTTCCTTCTATATGTCCTAACCCTTCTTCTCCTAAGGAGAGGTTACTTCATAATCTGGATGTGGTTCATGCTTTGAAATTGTATCTTCAGGCCACAAAGGATTTCAGATAATCTAAATCCTCTTTTTGTTGTATATTCAGGGAAGCGCAGGGGTCAGAGGGCTTCTGCTACTTCTTTGTCTTTTTGGCTGAGGAGCTTGATCCGCTTGGCCTATGAGACAGCGGGACATAAGCCTCCTCAGAGGATTACGGCTCATTCCACTAGAGCGGTAGCTTCATCCGGGGCCTTCAAAAATGAGGCTTCTATGGAGCAGATTTGCAAGGCGGCTACCTGGTCCTCCTTGCATACCTTCACTAAGTTTTACAAATTTGATGTTTTTGCTTCTGCGAAAGCTGTTTTTGGGAGAAAGGTTCTACAGGCTGTGGTGCCCTCAGATTAAGGGTCCGCTTTTACCCTCCCGGTTTCATTCAGTGGGTATATGTTCCCACAAGTAATGAATGAAGCCGTAAACTCTCCTCCCCTTTAGATGGAAAACATAAATTATGCTTACCTGATCATTTTATTTCCAACGTGGGGAGGAGAGTCCCGATGGGCGGACCTAAATTTAGTATTTTCTTCTGGCACCATTTATACCCTGATATTTCTCCTACTGTTCCTTGTTACCTCGGCAGAATGACTGGGGGATGAGGGGAGTGGGGGAGGTATTTAAGCCTTTGGCTGTGGTGTCTTTGCCTTCTCCTGGTGGCCAGGTTCTTAATTCCCACAAGTAATGAATGAAGCCATGGACTCTCCTCCCCACGATGGAAATAAAATTATCAGGTAAGCATAATTTATGTTTTGATGTCTAGCTTTTTGCTCTACATATATCCCTTATATCATTCTAAATATTACTAAACATTTAACAGTTGTTTTTTCAGTGATTCTGGGTGACTCAAACAAATTTATCCAGTGCTTGTAGGGACATAAATCTCAACATTTTTCTTTTATGATTTAGATAGAGCATGCAATTTTAAACAGCGTTCTAATTTACTACTATTATGAAATTTTGTCCATTCTCGTATCTTTTGTTGAAAACAGTGATGTAAGCTCAGGAAGGTGCACGTTTCTAAAACACTATATGGTAACAGTTTTGCAAGAATGTTATCCCTTGGTAAGAGCACTAGATGGCAGCACTATTTCCTGCCATGTAGTGCTTCAGACACCTACCCGGGTATCTCTTTAGCAAAGAGTATCATGGGAATGAAGAAAAATTGATAATATAAGTAAACTGGAAACTTTTTTACATTTGTATGCTCTGTGTGAAAGAAAATTTTGGGGTTTCATATCCCTTAAAGGGACACTGAACACAATTTTTTCTATTGTGATTCAGATAGAGCATGCAATTTTAAACAACTTTCTGATTTACTCCTATTATCAAATTATTTTCATTCTCTTGGTATCTTTATTTGAAATGCAAAAATGTAAGTTTAGATGCCGGCCTATTTTTGGTGAACACACTGTTGTAAATTCACCCACCAATAAACAAGTGCTTTCCATGGTTCTGAACCAAAAAATAGCTTAGATGCCTTCTTTTTCAAATAAAGAAAGCAAGAGAACGAAGAAAAATTGATAATAGGAGTAAATTAGAAAGTTGTTTAAAATTGCATGCTCTATCTGAATCATGAAAGAAAAAATTTGGGTTCAGTGTCCCTTTAAATGTAAAAAAAAGTATAATATAGCTTAAACTCAACCTCTTCTAAGCGGTTTTTAAAGTGATGGTAAACTTTCCACTTTTTATAATTAGATCCTGAATGTTATTGATATTTTAGATGGACTTTAATTAATCACAATCTAATGAAGATGCGCTGTGACTTACTTTTTAATCTAGCTGTGCCATTCTAATACTGTGTGCTCCCGCCACCCACTTCAAGTGTTATATGTTTTGTGAGCTAACGGTTTGAATTGTTCACACCAGTCAGCGCTCTAGCTAAGACTAAAGCACCATATGGATAGAGCGCTGATAGGAGAGCAGTTCAAACCATTAGCCAACAAAAATATTATTTTTAAAGCGGGTGGCCGGAGCGCAGGGTATTAGAATGGCACAGCTAGATTAAAAAGTAAATTAAAGATAATCTTCATTAGAAAACATTCAGGATCTAATTATAAAAAGTGGAACATTTACCATCACTTGCACAATGGTTTTGAAGAGATGATTATGGCAGATAGAAATATGCATGGACACATATATTTATGTGAATGTATATATATATATATATATATATATATATATCAAAATTTCCACTAGCCATGGCGAGTGAAAATGTAACAGTGGCGAGTGAAAGTTAGTGAATGAATGTTGGGCTACCTGCTAAAATTATTATATAAAGGGATATTATATATCCATGAAAGGGCAAGGATATGTTATTCGGATTCCTCTAGGGCTAGATTGGAGCGGAAACGTAAGAGTGGAGAAAAATATAGCGTTAAGAAAGAATGAAGAAAAAAATAAAGAAAGTGAAGAGATATGAGAGAGGAGAGAGAAAGAGTGAAAAAAAAGATATGGCCTGAAAGAGAAGGGAGGGGTAAAAAGAGATTGGAGAGGAGTGGAGAAATAAAGATGAGAGATAATTATAAAACAAGTTTTCTAGGTCTGCCATGACCTCACATTCAGCACTCTCTGCTTTCTCTCAGTTCAACAACATTTTTCTGTCCAGCTGTTGTCTTCCCCAGAACCCCAAGTTGATGTTGCTAACTGCTATGCACTTATTTTTGTTAATTTATTACTGTATGTAGCATTATTTTACTTATGGTATAAAACATAAACAATATTAAAAATGTACTTCATAATAAGGTGTTTCACATTGGCTAAACATATGGAAAGAGAGGGGTGGGTTAGTGGGTGTGATAAAAAGTGGCGAGTAACATTTTGTGCTGGCTAGTAGCTTAGGGCTTCTATATATACAACTTCTCTACATAGAATATCCACATTGTATCACTAACAATGACTAATTAAATACTCTGCTATTGCAATACAATACAATCTATAGGAGAGGCATCCTGACAATAAGAGAGAACTACTGACTGCTGTTACTTCTTAGTTTCACAGTATTAATATATTTTTTTAAACAACATTCTAAAATCACTTTAATACTTTTAATATGGTCACTTATTATTATTATTATTATTATTATTATTATTATTATTCTTTATTTATAAAGCGCCAACAGATTCTGCAGCGCTGTTCATAGGTAACAAAGATAAAAGGACAGTACAATATGAGACACCAGACAAAATTTAACAAACAAATACAGGAGTAATTGGGAGCCCTGTTCCCGTGGGAATTTACAATCTAAATGGGTAGGAGGGTGAGAAACAGGAGGTGGGGACTGCAAAGGTGGGAATGGTGTTAGTGTGAAGTTAGATGAGGGCAACTATTAGGCAAGTGGAATTCATTAGTTACTGATTTGGTTATAGGCTTCCCTGAACAAGAAGGTCTTTAGGGAGCGTTTAAAGGAGGAGAGGTTGGGGGAAAGTCTGACAGCACGAGGAAGTGCGTTCCAGCGGGTTGGTGCCCCATGAGAGAAGTCCTGTAGTCTAGCATGAGAGGAGGTGATGGTAGAAGAGGCAAGGAGTAGATCGTTGTTGGATCTTAGGGGACGGGCTGAAGTATATTTTTTGATGAGTGAGGACAGGTATGGGGGGGCTGCATTGGTAAGGGCTTTATTAAAATGAGCATGTTAAAATATTACTCCAAATACACAAATAAAATACATTTTAGAAACAAAATGCAAAAGGTAAAGAGCAAACCTATTTATGATTTGTAAATGCCTATGTGGATTGGCAAATTATCCTCACTATCACATTATTGTAATGATGTGGAAGTAAAAACAGGGAAACGTGATAGGGAGAGCATAAATACTGGATTACAAACAAAATGCATTTAATTTTATGGATATTGTTACAAAAAACAAGGAAAATGGTACTCAGTATTGTTTTTTCATCTTAATAGTAGTAATGACGTCCCTAGAAAGCAACTACAAGTTTGCATTGGTATTTTTAAGTACAACAAAGAGCTGATTGGCTTCTACAGATATTTATAGCAGCCTTTTTTTGCTATTAACATGATCATTGCCTGACGACTTGGCAAGTTATTATGGTAATGGTGCCATAGTACAGTAAGCTGCCTGTCTATAAGCATTTGTTATGTGCTTTACATTAAAGGGATATGAAACCCAAAAATGTACTTTTGTGACTCAGAGCATACAATTTACTTCTTTTATCAAATGTGCTTTGTTCCCATGATATATGTTGAAGAGATACCTAGGTGGGCATCAGGAGCACTACATGGCAGGACATAATGCTGCCATCTAGTGCTCTTGCAAATGGATAACAAAGTTACAAAACTGCTGCCATATAGTGCTCAAGAAATGGGCCAATTTTGGCATATGTCCCTGCTTTTCAAAAAAGATACCAAGAGAACGAGGAACAAAAGATAATAGAAGTAAATTAGAAAGTTATTTAAAATCACATGCTCTGAGTTTCATGTCCCTTTAATGCACACACCATGGTCCGTTATTGCACAACAGGACAGTCCCTTGGCTTATCCCTGCACTGTAGCACACTCAGCGCCCCGGGCACTCACACAGCAGCTTATTCCCCTCACTAACCTTACTTTCCGGTTCGCGCTCAGTGCAGTGATTCTTTCTATCTTCTATATAGTTTGTTTTCCATTGGTTCTCAAGGAGAGACGCTGTTACTTAAAAGCAACAGTCAGATCTGGAGTGCCGGAGTCGGCGGGATGGGAATGGCTAAAGTAGAAATATTGTGCAATCTTGTCTCTCCTTCCTGTGTTTAATTTGACAACCAGGGCCATGTTTGGAGTGGCAAAACAAAAAAATAACACATTTGCTAAGATATATCTGCAGCTAAACTGGTTTCTTTGTTTTTAGAATCATCTAATTCACTAAGACACAGTTACAAAAGTAGTTAAAGGGACAGGAAACCCCAAAATTGTCTTTCATGATTCGTAAGAACATGCAATTTTAAACTTTTTTCCAATTTACTTCTATTATCAAATTTGCTTAATTCTTTTGTTTTCCTTTGCTGAAGGAACCTCATTGCACTACTGGCAGCTAGCTGAACACATCTAGTTAGCCAATCACAAGAGACAAATGTGTGCAAGCACAAATCAGCAGCTAGTTCCCACTATTGTAGGATATGTGCAAATTCTTTTTCAACAAGGCATAAACAAAGAACAAAGCACATTTGAACATAGAAATTAATGTAAAAGTGTCTTAAAATGACATGCTCTATCTGAATCATGCAAGATTAATTTTGACTTTCCTATTCCTTTAACAGGAGTGTGGTAGATAGATCAGTGGCACTGCAGTATAAAACCAGGAATTATAAGGAACCGTCGGGACCCTTTTTACATCCTAAAATACAGGACTTTCCCGGCTTTCCAGGACATATGGCAACTCTATGCTTATGCAAAACCTATCCTGTATGTCATTGGTCGGTAAGGGTTTGTTGGCAAGACTGCTCTTTTATGACCTCCCTTCCTCCTGAAATATAAAAAAATCAAACCCCATAGAAAGAACAGCGATATACAGGGTATTTTGTTGGTCGTTAAGTGGTTAAAATTAGCAGAAGCAGAGTCAGCAGCCAGATAGGAGCAAGAGGAACTGCTTCTCTTTGATTGTGAGCCGTCCTTTCCCTATGGTTAGTCAGCACTAGAAGATATGCACTTGCGTGATCTTCTCGTACAAATATGGTAGCACATTTTTCTTTACAGATCATTGGTTGGGCCTCATCTTGCGTATTGTGTGCAGTTCTGGAGGCCATATCTCCAGAAGAATATAAACAGACTCTGTGCAGAGGGCTACTAAAATGGTACATGGTCTAAAAAAATAAAATGTACCAGGAGAGTCTGAGTAACTTAGAGGAGAGAAGTGAAAGAGATATGAACAAGGGGTCATGGTCTCAAACTGAAGGGTAGTAGGTTCAGGAGTAATTTGAGGAAGCACTTCTTTACAGAAAGGATGATTAATTAATGGAATAAACTTCCGCAAGAGGTGGTAATGACAAACACTGTTGGAGTTTAAGAATGCCTGGGACAAGCATAAGGCTATCCTACAAACTAGATACATTTATACTTTTAGGAAATATCAGGCAGATTTGCTGGGCCCATGGTTCTTATCTGCTGTCAAAATCTATGTTTCGATGTATCACAAAGGGATGGCCATCTTGGAGACCATACCACCATATTTGTAAAGTTAAAGTCATACGCTTTATGAGAGCCTTGTTTTGCAGGGGGCACACAGAGGGGCCAGGCATGATGTAGGGGGAGCCTGGCACCACTAGACCACCCTGATGCACAACCAATGCTGACTGCAGGGCCAGGTGGGTCCCATAGAGGTACAGGCCTGATCACAGTTAAGACCTCTGAAAGTCCTGCAGTTACGCCTCTGCACATTAAGCTGTTTGTGTTATTACTGTATTTATTTATAGAGCGCCAACAGATTATGCAAAGCTAAACAGTGGATGTTCCGATAAGTTTTATGGTATCTAATTGAAATTTATCATTTCTGTTGGTTGAGCACAAATATTATAATGACAACCCACTCATAGGAGCTTACAGTTAAAATACAGTAGTTTGTACATTATAGAGGCTGTGGAGCAAGCTGATTTGTAGGCAAGTGATATATGTGGTTTTATGGAAGAGGCTAGGAGGAACATGTAAAAGCATGAGTGCTTAATGGGTTTGAGCTTTTCTTCAGGATTAGTCGCATGCTACATTGAAAAGAGATGTTTTTAGACTTTGTTTAAAGAGCGTTAGTGCTGGAGTCTGAATGTGGAAGAGGAGTTCAAGGTAAGGTTAGGGAATGCGTGATAGAGAAGGGTTTATGAGAGCAGGGACACGGCGTACATGTGTGGGTCACATGGGAGCATATTTCGATGTGAGGTTTGCAGTTTATGGGGAAGGCAGTGTTCTTCAGTTCATTCTATCAGTGACTATAATGAATTTAAAAGTAATTCTAACGTGGAGTCAAAGCTAGTGCAGTGATTTGTAAAGAAAAGCATCTAATGATGAACAAGGGTTGATGAAAAGGAGGCGCCCAGCAGAACTGAAGTTAAATTGCAGAGTGGAAATGGTGGTGAGGGAGAATGACAGAATGCTGTAATAGATTATATACAAGTGTGATATTGTAATTCTCAATAGAAATGATATATATATATATTTGTAGTGGATTCAAAATGTGCCCACCTGCTTATAAAATAAACATATATTCTGCTGTGTTTACTCATTAGCAGAGGGAACCAGATGCCCTGTATTTAGTTTAAAATAATGTGATACACTGCAGTATAAACCAGGCGTATGCTGATTAACTTGGGCCTAGATTTGGAGTTTGGCGGTAGATGGGCTGTTAACGCTACGCAGGCTTTTTTCTGGCCGCACCATAAAATTAACTCTGGTATCGAGAGTTCAAAAAAATGCTGCGTTAGGCTCCAAAAAAGGAGCGTAGAGCATTTTTACCGCAAATGCAACTCTCGATACCAGAGTTGCTTACGGACGCGGCCAGCCTCAAAAACGTGCTCGTGCACGATTCTCCCATAGGAAACAATGGGGCTGTTTGAGCTGAAAAAAAACCTAACACCTGCAAAAAAGCAGCGTTCAGCTCCTAACGCAGCCCCATTGTTTCCTATGGGGAAACACTTCCTACGTCTGCTCCTAACACTCTAACATGTACCCCGAGTCTAAACACCCCTAACCTTACACTTATTAACCCCTAATCTGCCGCCCCCGCTATCGCTGACCCCTGCATTATATTATTAACCCCTAATCTTCCGCTCCGTAAACCGCAGCAACTTACATTATCCCTATGTACCCCTAATCTGCTGCCCCTAACACCGCCGACCCCTATATTATATTTATTAACCCCTAATCTGCCCCCCTCAACGTCGCCGACACCTGCCTACACTTATTAACCCCTAATCTGCCGAGCGGACCTGAGCGCTACTATAATAAAGTTATTAACCCCTAATCCGCCTCACTAACCCTATCATAAATAGTATTAACCCCTAATCTGCCCTCCCTAACATCGCCGACACCTAACTTCAATTATTAACCCCTAATCTGCCGACCGGAGCTCACCGCTATTCTAATAAATGTATTAACCCCTAAAGCTAAGTCTAACCCTAACACTAACACCCCCCTAAATTAAATATAATTTTAATCTAACGAAATTAATTAACTCTTATTAAATAAATTATTCCTATTTAAAGCTAAATACTTACCTGTAAAATTAATCCTAATATAGCTACACTATAAATTATAATTATATTGTAGCTATTTTAGGATTTATATTTATTTTACAGGTAACTTTGTATTTATTTTAACCAGGTACAATAGCTATTAAATAGTTAAGAACTATTTAATAGTTACCTAGTTAAAATAATAACAAAATTACCTGTAAAATAAGTCCTAACCTAAGTTATAATTAAACCTAACACTACCCTATCAATAAATTAATTAAATAAAATACATACAATTACCTACAATAAAACCTAACACTACACTATCAATAAATAAATTAAATACAATTTCTACAAATAACTACAATTACATAAACTAACTAAAGTACAAAAAATAAAAAAGAACTAAGTTACAAAAAATAAAAAAATATTTACAAACATAAGAAAAATATTACAACAATTTTAAACTAATTACACCTACTCTAAGCCCCCTAATAAAATAACAAAGACCCCCAAAATAAAAAAATGCCCTACCCTATTCTAAATTAATAAATTTAAAAGCTCTTTTACCTTACCAGCCCTGAACAGGGCCCTTTGCGGGGCATGCCCCAAGAAATAAAAAAAAAAAAACATACAATACCCCCCCCCAACATTACAACCCACCACCCACATACCCCTAATCTAACCCAACCCCCCCTTAAATAAACCTAACACTAAGCCCCTGAAGATCATCCTACCTTGTCTTCACCATACCAGGTTCACCGATCGGTCCAGAAGAGCTCCTCCGATGTCCTGATCCAAGCCCAAGCGGGGGGCTGAAGTGGTCCATGATCCGGCTGAAGTCTTCATCCAAGCGGGCCAGAAGAGGTCTTCCATCCGATTGAAGTCTTCATCCAAGCGGCATCCATCCGGAGCGAAGAGGCAGCATCCTGAAGACCTCCACCGCGGAACATCCATCCTGGCCGACGACTGAACGACGAATGACGGTTCCTTTAAATGACGTCACCCAAGATGGCGTCCCTCGAATTCCGATTGGCTGATAGTATTCTATCAGCCAATCGGAATTAAGGTAGGAATATTCTGATTGGCTGATGGAATCAGCCAATCAGAATCAAGTTCAATCCGATTGGGTGATCCAATCAGCCAATCAGATTGAGCTCGCATTCTATTGGCTGATCGGAACAGCCAATAGAATGCGAGCTCAATCTGATTGGCTGATTGGATCAGCCAATCGGATTGAACTTGATTCTGATTGGCTGATTCCATCAGCCAATCAGAATATTCCTACCTTAATTCCGATTGGCTGATAGAATACTATCAGCCAATCGGAATTCGAGGGACGCCATCTTGGATGACGTCCCTTAAAGGAACCGTCATTCGTCAGGAAGAGGATGGATCCGCGTCGGCTGCTTCAACATGGACCCGCTCCGCACCAGATGGAAGAAGATCGAAGATGCCGCTTGGATGAAGATGTTTGCCAGTCCGGATGTCCTCTTCTTGCCGGATAGGAGGAAGACTTTGGACCCTCTTCTGGACTTCTTCAGTGGATGTCTAGCCCCCGCTTGGGTTGGATGAAGATATCGGAGCCAGGACCGATCGGTGATACCCGGTGAGGTGAAGACAAGGTAGGAAGATCTTCAGGGGCTTAGTGTTAGGTTTATTTAAGGGGGGTTTGGGTTAGATTAGGGGTATGTGGGTGGTGGGTTGTAATGTTGGGGGGGGGGTATTGTATGTTTTTTTTTACAGGCAAAAGAGCTGATTTTCTTGGGGCATGCCCCGCAAAGGGCCCTGTTCAGGGCTGGTAAGGTAAAAGAGCTTTTAAATTTATTAATTTAGAATAGGGTAGGGCATTTTTTTATTTTGGGGGTCTTTGTTATTTTATTAGGGGCTTAGAGTAGGTGTAATTAGTTTAAAATTGTTGTAATATTTTTCTTATGTTTGTAAATATTTTTTTATTTTTTGTACTTTAGTTAGTTTATGTAATTGTAGTTATTTGTAGAAATTGTATTTAATTTATTTATTGATAGTGTAGTGTTAGGTTTTATTGTAGGTAATTGTAGGTATTTTATTTAATTAATTTATTGATAGGGTAGTGTTAGGTTTAATTATAACTTAGGTTAGGACTTATTTTACAGGTAATTTTGTTATTATTTTAACTAGGTAACTATTAAATAGTTCTTAACTATTTAATAGCTATTGTACCTAGTTAAAATAATTACAAAGTTGCCTGTAAAATAAATATTAATCCTAAAATAGCTACAATGTAATTATTATTTATATTGTAGCTATATTAGGATTTTTTTTTACAGGTAAGTATTTAGCTTTAAATAGGAATAATTTATTTAATAAGAGTTAATTAATTTCGTTAGATTAAAATTATATTTAATTTAGGGGGGTGTTAGTGTTAGACTTAGCTTTAGGGGTTAATATATTTATTACAGTAGCGGCGAGATTCGGTCGTCAGATTAGGGGTTAATAATTGAAGTTAGGTGTCGGCGATGTTAGGGAGGGCAGATTAGGGGTTAATACTATTTATGATAGGGTTAGTGAGGCGGATTAGGGGTTAATAACTTTATTATAGTAGCGCTCAGGTCCTCTCGGCAGATTAGGGGTTAATAAGTGTAGGCAGGTGTCGGCGACGTTGTGGGGGGCAGGTTAGGGGTTAATAAATATAATATAGGGGTCGGCGGTGTTAGGGGCAGCAGATTAGGGGTACATAAGGATAACGTAGGTGGTGGCGCTTTGCGGTCGGCAGATTAGGGGTTAATTATTGTAAGTAGCTGGCGGCGACGTTGAGGGGGGCAGGTTAGGGGTTAATAAATATAATACAGGGGTCGGCGGTGTTAGGGGCAGCAGATTAGGGGTACATAAGTATAACGTAGGTGGCGGTCGGCAGATTAGGGGTTAAAAAAATGTAATCGAGTTGTGGCGATGTGGGGGGACCTCGGTTTAGGGGTGCATAGGTAGTTTATGGGTGTTAGTGTACTTTAGGGTACAGTAGTTAAGAGCTTTATGAACCGGCGTTAGCCCAGAAAGCTCTTAACTCCTGCTATTTTCCTGCGGCTGGAGTTTTGTCGTTAGAGCTCTAACGCTCACTTCAGAAACAACTCTAAATACCGGCGTTAGGAAGATCCCATTGAAAAGATAGGATACGCAATTGACGTAAGGGGGTCTGCGGTATGGAAAAGTCGCGGCTGAAAAGTGAGCGTTAGACCCTTTAATCACTGACTCCAAATACCGGCGGTAGCCTTAAACCAGCGTTAGGAGCCTCTAACGCTGGTTTTCACGGCTTACACCGAACTCTAAATCTAGGCCTTGGTGTTTAAAGGGACATTAAAGTCAGAATTCAACTTTCACAACACAGAGCATGCAATTAATAAAAACAATAACTTTTTCAAATGAATTCCATTATTAATTGTGCACAGTCTTTTTATGTGCATTCTTTCTAAAGCACCAGCTCCTGCTGTAAGGTGTGCTAAAAAAACCATATTGTATTTGTGTATCTATCTATCTATCTATCTATCTATCTATTTATCTATCTATATATATATACACAGTCCAGGGACACACTACTTGAAAAAGTCTCTTGAGAATAATTATTGTATCCCCTTTGTTTTGACTAATTAGTGATAGATATAAATCAGCACCTACACACACACACACAATTTTTATAATTAAGGAAAAGCAGGTAAAATAAAAAATGAATGTGCATTGCAAATATACAACACATAATTTAATATCTCATGGGGAAATAAGTTTGGGTTTTAAAGTAACTTTAAATATCTCTTGCCATTGTGTAAAAATGGGATTGTTACTTAGAGAGGCCAAAAAGCAAAGCAATGTTTTCTTTTAATTTGCAACAGTTTGAACCCCCATTCCCCTCCCCTAGGTTACAGTATTTACTGTTTGGTCTCTCAAGTGAGAGTGGGAGAAATAACATTTTTACTCGAAAAGTAAGAGGTGTTTAAGGTCCCTTTAAAGGGATACGAAACCCAACATTTTTCTTTTTCATGATTCAGATATAGGGGCCTATTTATTATTGTGCGAGCAGACATGATCTGATATTGTGGATTATGTCCGCTGCACATCGATAAATGCCGACAGCATACGCTCTCTGCATTTATCATTGCACCAGCAATTCTGGTGAACTGCTGGTGCAATACCACCCCCTGCAGATTCATGGCCAATTGGCCGCTAGCAGGGGGTGTCAATCAACCCGATCGTATTATAGATCGGGTTGATTTCTGTCTGCCGCCTCAGAGCAGACGGACAGGTTATGGTGCAGCGGTGCATGATAAATGTGCCCCATAGCATACAATTAAAAAAAAAGAAAGTTTCCAATTTACTTCTATTATCAAACTTCGCTCTCTTGTTATTCTTTTTTTGAAGAGATAACTTGTTTGTGATAAGATAATTTGTGATGCCATCTATGGCTCTTGCTAATTTATAATATTGTTACAGTTACAACTTTTATTTCCCTTAAGAGGGTAGGCTGTGCGGAAAAACAAGGGGGGGGGAAGCAATACATTTTTATTCCTGCTATTAGACAACAAAAGGTGAACATTTGAAAGGGGAAGAAGTAGTTCTATAGGCACTGGATGAAAAGAAAAATCATCACAAACAAAATGGCCACCAAAATGTGTCTCCTGGTGTGTGCCCTGATTTAAATCTTTTTATTCACTTCAAACATCAATCAAGAAATGTCACGGTTTTCATTGCTCCTGGAAAAGAGTCTTGAATTACAGGTTAAACTGATAATAAAATATAGAAATATAAAAAGAAGAACAAAGTTCTTTTTAAAAAAATAAATAAAAATATGAGTGTTCAAGATCAGAACAAAAATAGAATTACTTAATGAGCATCAGTAAGTTTAAGTTTCACCTACATAAAATGTGATTTTAAGGATCTTATCGTTTCTAAATAAATCCTCACCTGTCTTATTCTGTGAGAATAGAAGCCCATCTATCTCTTGTACAGTATTGTTATTAGAGCTAGAAATAAATGGTAATAAAACGACCCTCATGTGACATTTATGATTTTTTCTATAATGGTCTTGAGATTTGCTTTTAGAGCTATTGTCCGGTCTGAATGTGAAAATCTCATGCGTCAATTGTGTTAAACCAAAATGTTTCTTGGCAAGCTATGTTTAGGGGGAAAAATAATAATAATAAATATATATATATATATTTATATATATATATATATATATATATATATAGTATACATACACATATACACAGGAGTTTAAAAATATCACTGTACATACAATCTTAAAGGACCAGTCAACACAGTAGATTTGCATAATCAACAAATGCAAGATAACAAGACAATGCAATAGCACTTAGTCGGAACTTCAAATTAATAGTAGATTTTTTTTCTGACAATTTTAGAAGTTATGTCTATTTCCACTCCTACTGTGCCATGTGACAGCCATCAGCCAATCACAAATGCATACACGTACCATGTGACATCCATCAGCCAATCACAAATGCAAATATGTATATGCTGTGAATTCTTGCACATGCTCAGTAGGAGCTGGTGACTCAAAAAGTTTAAATATAAAAAGACTGTGCACATTCTTGTTAATAGAAGTAAATTGGAAAGTTATTTAAAATTACATGCTCTATCTGAATAATGAAAGTTTAATTTTAACTTGAGTGTCCCTTTAAACAACTTTCCAATTTACTTCTATAGTCAAATTTTTTTTGTTTTCTTGTTATCTTTTGTTAAAAGCAGGGTTGTAAGCTCAGGAGTGTGCACGTGTCTGCAGCACTTTTATGGTAGCAGATTTGCAACAATGTTATACATTAGCAAGAACACTAGATGGCAGCACTATTTCCTGTCATGTAGTGCTCCAGATATGTGCACGCTACCTATATAGGTATCTCTTCAACAGAAGAAGAATAAAAGAACAAAGCAAATTTGATAATAGAAGTAAATTGGAAACATTTAAAAAATGTATTCTTTATCTGAATCATGAAGGAAAAATGTTGGTTTTCATAAACGACTCAAAATAATGCTAAAGCATTACCCTAAATCACCATATAGTTAGACTAAATCACATTAGATAAATCAACACATTTTATTGTTTTACCTGTTTAAATATTTCATGGGAATCTGTGTGTTGAGGGTATTAAATAAGTGTTTGTCCTCATCTTTCAGCTGAACAGTCACATACCACAGTTAAAATCTCATGTAGAGCCCAGATCCCCATCTAATCTAATATGTGATCACAATTTCCATGACAATGACCTGCTCTTTGCTATCTGACAATTGAAAGAGCAAGTGCCTATGGGGTATGTGCCTCCTAAAAGTTTGCATATAAGGAATAAAAGGACCTTTTAGCCCAACTCAGCCTATAGGCAAAAAGCATGCACTGGTAGACTGCAAAGGAAGGGTTAAGTTTCCCATTGAAAAGGTTGTTTCTTGTTTTTCATGTGTTTTTTACGTTTTGACTAGTTTACAAGTTTAAATGTTTTCTATTGTTTTTTTTTTTTTTATTTAAACAACGACCCTTCTTATAGCTAGGGATGGCTTAGAAAATCACATGAGCTGGCATTCAGTGTTTTGGCATGATTATTTTGATGGATTGGAATTGTGACCAGTGTGTACCAGTAAATGACCAGTGTGTGTATCAGTAAAGGTTTTGATTCACTCCAGTGACTGTAATAAGTACCTAGGATTTAGGATAACCTAGGATAACCACCTTATGGTTAATTCACTTTTTGTGGATGGGATATTGACTAGGGATGGGCGAATGTGTTTATATTCTAATGTTAGAATGAATGTTATTGTAAAAATTCGATTTACATAATCAAATGTTGATAAGAACGAATATTCTTTAAATTCTATTATCGAATGGTATTTAGTTTTCGAATGGCACTTTTGAATTTGAATATCACATTTGAATTCAAATGTCACATTCAAATTTGAATATTACATTTATAAAACAGTTGTAGACTGGAAATACTATTTTGAATTTGAATGCTACATTTGACTTTGAATATGACATTCAAATTCTAATATTACATTTCGAAATTGAATGCGATATAAAATGCATAGCTAAACATTCTATTATTCAAACAAATATTTTCAAATGTTATTCAAAAATTTGAAAACAAATATTTGAAAATAGAATATTAGAATGTTATATAAACATTCAAAATTCGATTCGAATGTATCAAGATTTATTGACAAGTCTTGGTTCCATTATGGTTGAAAAATGACATGCTGAAATTTATTAAAACATGTAATTTTATAGCCAGCTATCCTGCAACTCTACCACAAATGGGTTAAACACATAGTTAAAAAAATATTTTTCAGGAGCTACAGAAAATTGCTGGTTCCAAGCAGAAACTGACAATCAGCAGCCTTAGTTGATCTGCTCGATCGTGCAACTACCACTTATGATTGGGTCATTGATCCTTTCTGCTCAGGGCCAGCA
Organism: Bombina bombina; assembly: GCF_027579735.1. Classification (NCBI taxonomy): domain Eukaryota; kingdom Metazoa; phylum Chordata; class Amphibia; order Anura; family Bombinatoridae; genus Bombina; species Bombina bombina. The sequence goes on along the minus strand of NC_069501.1, from coordinate 558,034,890 downwards.
GTTCTCGGTAACTTTTGAGCAGTACTATACCTATGTGTTTAACCCCTTTGAAGTGGGTTAAACACTGTGGGCTAGATTACGAGTGGCACGCTAATTGTTTATCAGGTTTAACACGGCTGTTTTTGTGCATTGGAAGAAGCGTGCGTATTACGAGTTGAAAGTAAATGCGATCGTGTGAGTGATTAACGCTCATCTGGTTAGCGTGTCTTCTTCAAAACTCTTGTTAACTGTTACGCGAGACAAAAAGGTGGGAAAAAAATACTTCAAAAATACATTTAAAAGTACCGTTACAATCATAATAACACACCCTGGAATTTTTAATTTAATTTTTAAAATAATATTGTACAAAAAAGTTGAGGTCTCAGGTGTTAGAGAAAAAGGACTGCAAAGGGCTTTAAAGGGACATAAAACAGGTTGAGATCTGTGCATATCCTAAAAGGGCTAAATTAAAATAGTTTGCATAAAAAATTGTTTAAAAATTGCTAGCAAGTATTTTAAAATAATTTTCAAAAATAAGCAAAATGAATTACATAGCTAAGCTGCCTGGAGAAGCCAACTCCACCCCCTTATCAGTGTTTAGACACAGGCATTGTATTTCAACTGAGTTTACAGCTTCTAGGCATGCTCCAGCAGATAATCCCTATGCACTTTTGCATTCTACCAAAACAACAATAGATATAGATACAGCCATAAAAGGAAATGTGTGGGGGGAGATAGAGCTTTTCAATTCAGAAATAATAAAAAAGGGTTAATGGCGAGGCACTGCAGTATAAATTTGCATGTAAAGGAATTAAAGTACATATTATTATATTTTGTCTCTATCTCAACTTGTTTTATGTTCCTTTAACTTAGACACATACATATACATATGTATCTAAATATGTGTATACTAGTCCTAAAGCCCATGTACACGGGCCATTTTTGGTAGAACAGCAGTCCCACCTCTTGCTCTTTCTCTCCCCCTCTCTTTTGCTATATCTCTCTTCCCTCTCTTATTCGCTCTCTCTCCCCCCTCTCTTATGCGCTCTTTCTCCCCCTCTCTTTTTTGCTCTCTCTCGCCCCCTCTCTTTTGCTCTCTCTCTCCCACCTCTCTTTTGCTCTCTCTCTCCCACCTCTCTTATGCGCTCTCTCTCTCCCACCTCTCTTTTGCTCTCTCTCCCACCTCTCTTTTGCTCTCTCTCCCACCTCTCTTTTGCTCTCTCTCCCACTTCTCTTTTGCTCTCTCTACCCCCTCTCTTTTTCTCTCTCTACCCCCTCTCTTTTGCTCTCTCTACCCCCTCTCTTTAGGGCTCTCTACCCCCTCTCTTTTGCGCTCTCTCTCCCCCCTCTTTTGCACTCTCTCTCCCCCCTCTTTTGCTCTTTCTCTCTCTCTCTCTCTCTCTCTCTCTCCGACCTCTCTTTTGCACATGCTCTCTTTCTTTCTCTCTTTCTTTCTCTCTCTCTCTCTCTTTCTCTCTCTCTCTCTCTCTCTCTCTCTCTCTCTCTTTTGCTTTCTCTCTCTCTTCCCCCTTTCTTTTAAGCTCTCTCTCCCCCCTCTCTTTTGCTATCTCTCACTCCCCCCTCTTTTCTTCTCCAATGGGAAGAGTCCACAGCTGCATTCTTTACTTTTAGGAATACAGAACCTAGCCACCAGGAGAAGGCAAAGACACCCCAGCCAAAGACTTAAATACCTCCCCCACTTCCCTCATCCCCCAGTCATTCTTTGCCTTTCGTCACAGGAGGTTGGCAGAGAAGTGTCGGAAGATTACGGAGTAGTCTCTTATGGAGGGTAGTACTCTTCGAAATAGGACTGGAGTTTTAAAGGGATACTGAACCCAAATTTTTTCTTTTGTGATTCAGATAGAGCATGCAATTTTAAGCAACTTTCTAATTTACTCCTATTATCAAATTTTCTTCATTCCCTTGCTATCTTTATTTGAAATGCAATAATGTAAGTTTAGATGCCGGAAATTCATCCACCAATAAAAAAGTGCTGTCCAGAGTACTGAACCAAAAACCGCTTAGATGCCTTTTTTTCAAATAAAGATAGCAAGAGAACGAAGACAAATTGATAATAGGAGTAAATTAGAAAGTTGCTTAAAATGGCATGCACTATCTGAATCACAAAATAAAAAAATTTGGGTTCAGTGTCCCTTTAAGTAACCCTGTCAGCCTCTCAGTGAGAGCTTGGATAAAAGTTAGAGTCCGGAGATGTAGGGAGAGTTCTCCTGCAAAACCATCCAGACTCATATTAACAGCTCCTTGGCAATCAGCGTTGATGATTTTCGCTGCCTGCCTTTATTCACTCAAGTCCATATCAGAAGCGAGGCTACTATCTGTCATACTTGACTTGTTCCTGTTCCACGGCGTAGATTCTGGTAAGATCGTTTCATTTTATTTCGATATGTGAATGTAATGTTAACAAAACAAGGTAGGGTCCCAGTGGGACTCCTTTTATCTTAATAAGGAATCATGGGTTAATATCTCCTGATGGGGGTTATTGAACAGGGGGGACTTTAATCATGTTTGTTATATGGTTCTATCTGCGAATGTGTAGCAATACCTAGGCTCATGGCTTTACGGAACTTAACAGCCTTATCTTAATGATTTTTGTGACTGGCACAGTGCACCTCATGACGTGTGCGGTTACGTTGTTTCTCACTTCCGTATGCTGACTGTATGGCGACAGAGAGAGTTTAACTCATGGGTTGTCTGGTTCACAGGAGGTGGTGAGTGCCCCAGCCATTGGGGGTGTAAAAAGGGTGCCAGTTAATATTTGTCATTTTTGTAATCCCAAGGTTATAGAGGATTCTGCTTTCTTAGACACGAATGTCTCCGATACAGAGAATGCATCTTGTGATAAATATGAAATGGCCTGGGTAATCAATGCCCATCAGTTATGTTCCGATTGCCAAAGAGTACTTTCTTCTCCCGACCCAGGGAGCTTAGAGTGCGTTGAGCCATCCACTGCCGAGGTTTCCATGACCCGTGAGGCTACGCAAGCAGGTGTCCCTATAGCCTTTACTCCTCCGGAGGGTGGCTTGTTTCCTCCAGAGGTTACGGCACGGTTCTGCATGGCCATTTATATCTCCCAAGTGAAATATTTCTAAGATACTGTCCGTGTTTTGTTAACCAGGGCCCGTCTTGCATGGGATCGCCTGATTCAGTTTAGCCTCCTGGGAAAGCTTTGGCCTCTGAGGCTTCAGGGGTTCAAACCTCTGGGCCAGGGTCTTTCGTGGATCCGGTGAGGGATGATTTTGCCTTCCGTTATAGGCTAGCACGTCTTCGTGTTCTTTTAAGACATGTTTTGGAGATGTTAGAGGATCCCAGTCCTAGTGGGCCGAGGGATCCAAGGCCTTAGATGCTGGGTGGCAAACTGTATATGACGTTTGGGGATAAAACTAATCTCCTTAATGTCTCTGTTTTACTTTTTTTTTCTTTGTTTCAGTTCCTATTCTGAGCTTGGGTGAATGGGGCCTCTGATCGTCTGGTCCCGTTGGCATTCTCATTCACCTTGGGCGTTCACCCTTGGGTGCTGCCTTCCTTTTATTTTGATCCTGATAGATGTGTTTGATTTGTTTGTTTTTTTAAGCTCATGTCGGATAGATTCCGTTTTAAAAACGTTCGTCTCTGGAACCGACTCTTGCGATTTTGTGGTAGCGTGGGCACTTCCATGGAAGTTGCGCACTTTTTGAATAACAAAATTATGTTTTCTAGTTCAGTTATCGAACCTTCATGTCGAATTTTCTTGTGGTCTAGTGTTCCGAGTGGTGAACGATTTGCGTCTTCACTTGAGGTTCTTCCGGATGCTGACTCTTTAGCCTAATAACATTGTTTTGCGGTGGTGGAGTCTCCTTCCTTCCCGCCTTGGGTGGGTCATCTGGTCTGGAAGTGCGGGCATGTAGACTCCAGGTGTCTCTTCAACTGGGTTGGCCGAGGGGTCTCACCACTATGGTAGGATGGTTCCGTTGCTTTAGTTCCCTTCTCTCCTAGAGTGGGGATGGGTTCTTGTGTATTCTCCTGATTCAGAGTTACCTCAGTATCTGTGATGACCTGTGGGTCCTTTTTTTCTTGCCTTGTAGGGGATTTTCCCTTTTTGCGTTTCAGAATCCTGGAAAAAGACATGTGGAGTAGTAACTGGTTCCACCGTCCCTGCAGCAGGAGGCTCGGGGTTTGAACTCTGGGAAACTCCTGTACCTTGTTGGATTCTGTTATGTAGATGCTGGGGGTCTGAGAACTCTCTTATCTTGGGAAGTGTTCCTCCTTATGGAAGACAGCAGTGTAAGGGGTCTCGTGCCCGAGCACGAAGTCTGTCCTGACTCACGGTAGCATGCCGTTTTTAGTGGCGGTCAGAGTTCTACTTGGGGGTTCCACATAGAACCATCCTTTTCTTCCAGAGGTCTGGGACTCTTATCTTCGGTCTTGACTAGCCTTTGAACTGTGACCATTACCCTGGAGGGAAGGTCGGGGATACTCTATGCAGTATTGACCGTTTTCTTCTTGAGTCTGTCCTCCCCTCGGTGGGAGGACTTATGATGTTCTCCTCTTTTCTAACGGCGTCTGGTGCTGGAATGGGACACTCCTTGGAGCTCGGTATTCTGAGGGCGGTTGTCGAGTTTTTCGTTGCCTCTTCTGTGGTTTGGGTTCCACGAGGGCTAGGTCAGCTTTCCTACATGGAAGCTGGTCATGCAAGTTCCTGTTTAGATGGCTTGGTGTTCTCTTGAAGAGCTCTTTGCTAGCTGCTGGGATAGTTATCCTGTCTATGCTTGTCTAGCCTGTAGGTTTCGACTTGATATGATGCAACAGGGAACTCATGTTTTTTCTGGAGCACCTTATGGTATGGTGCTGTATCAGGGATATGAGGATGATCCTCGGGTCCTCTTTGGGACGTGTTCCCTGAGTATGGACTTTTTCAGGTCCTTTTGTTTCTAGGGAGTTCATCTCCCTGGGTGCTTCTATTGTGACAACCTTTCGTTGTTCTATGTTTGTTGAGCCGTGTGGAACAGTCCTTTGGATTTCTTCTGGGGATCTGTTCTCCCTCTCGGGGGCTGGTAGAGGTCCTGGTACTTTCGGCAGGGTACTCTTCGTGGGAGTCGAGAGCCGCGGGGCTGGTTCCTTGGAGGCTGTCTGTGCTCGGCAGACTTTGGGACTGAGTGGTCTTTAGCTCGGCTTTGCTGGTTGTGTAACTGATGTGCGGTTACCTGGGCTTTGGGTTTTTTACCTGTGTCATTTATTATTTTATAAGGTGTCGGGTAATTTCAGGCTGGGGTGCCTTTCGAGGGGCCACATTTTTTGTACCCACCCTTTGTTTGCATTCAGTGTCCTCTAGCTTGGGTATTGTTTTCCCAAAAGTAATGAATGCAGCTGTGGACTCTTACCGTTTAAGAAGAAAAACATAAATTATGCTTACCTGATAATTTTCTTTTCTTCTGATGGGAAGACTCCACAGCTCCTGCCCGCGTTTTGTCTATAAGGCGGCAGTAATTTTTTGTTCTTCTGGCACCTTTTTTCACCCTGATATTTCTCCTACTGTTCCTTGTTCCCTTGGCAGAATGACTAGTATTTAAGCCTTTGGCTGGGGTGTCTTTGCCTCCTTCTGGTGGCCAGGTTCTGTATTCCCAAAAGTAATGAATGCAGCTGTGGACTCTTCCCTTCAGAAGAAAAGAAAATTATCAGGTAAGCATAATTCATGTTTTTGCTCTCTTTTTCTTCCTCATTTCTTTTGCACTCGTCCCCCTCTCTTTTGCTCTCTTCCCCCTCTCTTTTGCTCTATCTCTTTCCCCCCTCTTTAGCTCTCTCTCTCTCTCTTTCCCTCCTCTTTTGCTCTCTCTTTCCCTCCTCTTTTGCTCTCTCTCCCCCCTCTTTTGCTCCTTCTCCCCCCTCATTTGCTCTCTCTCTCTCCCCTCTTTTGTTCTCTCTCTCTCCCCCTTCTTTTGCTCTCTCTCACCCCCTTCTTTTGCTCTCTCTCCCCCTTCTTTTGTTTTCTCTCTCTCTCTCTCCCCCTTCTTTTGCTCTCTCTCTCGCTCTTTCTCTCTCTCTCTCTCTCTCTCTCTCCCTTCTTTTGTTTTCTCTCGCCCTCTTCTTTTGTTTTCTCTCTCCCCCCTCTTTTGCTCTCTCTCCCCCCTCTTTTGCTCTCTCTCTCCCCTCTTTTGCTCTCTCTCTCTCTCTCTCTCCCCTTCTTTTGCTCTCTCTCCCCCCTCTTTTGCTCTCTCTCTCTCCCCCTTCTTTTGCTCTCTCTCCTCTCTTTTGCTCTCTCTCTCCTCTCTTTTGCGCTCTCTCTCTCCCCTCTTTTGCGCTCTCTCTCCCCTCTTTTGCGCTCTCTCTCCCCTCTTTTGCTCTCTCCCCCCTCTTTTGCTCTCTCTCCCCCCTCTTTTTCTCTCTCTCCCCCCTCTTTTGTGCTCTCTCAGGCCACGCCCACTCCCGACCGACCACACCCGCACAACCCATTCTCTTCTTGCCACGCCCCATCCCACCGGTCACGCCCCCCTCATCACGGCTGCTCCGACCAGCCACGCCCCTGGCTGCATCTGACATACATCTCTGGCCTTTTATTATATAGGATATGTTTATGTGTGTGTACATATGTATTTGTGTATTTATGTATATATATATATATATATATATATATATATATTGTATATATATATATATATATATATTGTGTATATATATATATATATATATATATATATATATACTTGTGTGTGTGTATGTGTGTATATATATATATATATAGATATAAGTGCAATATTCATTTTTAATAAAGTGTTTAACTGTATTTACTGTAAATATTTCACATTCCAATGTTCTTCACATAGGGGAATATTTTCTAAGTATTGATTAATATATATATATATATATATATATATATAGTGTGTGTGTGTATTTATGAATAAATAGAACATATAGAACATATTCTGCTATGTGAAGAACATTGGAATGTGAAATATTCCTATTTTCATGTCGGGTTAGCACACTTGAGAAAATGTGATTGGGTTTGCGTGTGAGTAGTATGTTAGTTTTTCCCAAAACTTTTCTTGCTCCATTGACTTCTAAGGGGGGGGGGGAATAGGTTAAAGTGGTTGCAATATTCTTACTTTGGCTTTTTGCGCATGTCAGGTTAGCGCTCGTGTTACTTTCCACTTGTAATAAGCATGGTACCCAACGCACGCAAAAAGCCTACTTCTAACACAGTTATTGCACTTTGGGAGGGATAAATTGTGCTCCACTCGTAATCTTGCCCTTAGAGTTGTAGGGTTACTAGTGATACAGTTGCATGTTCTAATGATTTAGTGCATATAATGTTCCATTATAATGACCCTTTAAATGTATTTGAGGTCTGATGCTACATGAAATATACATTCATAACTAGCTAAAAAAACATCTTTATACAATGTAATAATAATAAGACAACATTTAAAATAATACACTATATAAATAGCTTAAAGTGAGCTCCACTTTGTCTTTGAAATTATGATTATTTGTCAATGTCACTCTAGTATGTAATAATTACAAATTATCCCCTGGTGTTCAAACACAAAAATCTTTTAATCTCAAGGCAGAATTTTGATGGAAAGAAATAATGTCACACATTTGCTTTCGACAGGAAGTTAAAAAGGCAAAAAAAGCTTGATCAGAGGCTATAAAATAACAAAATAATTAAAATGATAAATTAATTACAGGTTTAATGGAGTGGAGGAGACATAAACATAGGAATCTCGGAATTGCTTTTAGATCCCCCGTGGGTTAATGATAAAAACGTGTAAGATTGTTTTGTGGAATAAAAAGAGATTCCAGCTGCAGGAAAGCGTCTACTCCCATCCTTCCTCTCTTCACTCATCTCTTCTTCTTCCCTGTAACCTGTGTGCGTAATGTCACCGCGCATCCATCCTCCTTGGCTGTGTATGTGAACTGCCACGTTTCCTTACTGTCTGGGTCATTGTGACACTGCTGTGCTGTTGATTTATTGACAATAAGACAAAAAAAATTGCATTTTCATTAAGTTGCTAAAGTGAGACAAATGTTTCTTTGGCATTTTTTGTGGAATATTGTCCCAAAACAATGTCTATTTAACATAATAGAAGGAAGAAGAGTGTTAAAGAAGGTCATCAGAGAGGGCTGCAGAGTGACAGAGAGGAGAGGGTATAGTGATACAGAACAGGAAATGTTTATAAAGATTGCGCTGCTCCTCCCAGCTTTGTAGTTCATATGTTATTCTATGCAGCCTAATTCACTAAAAGCGGAGAGGAGCTTTAGGGGCATATATATCAAAGCGTCAACTGAAAATACGCTTGAATTCTGCGTCATATTTGTCGAGAGATTGATAACTGTAGTTATCAAAGCGTCAAAATTGGCAAATGTTGAAATTTGTGACATATACGATTCCGCGATCTCAATCCAACGCAGATAGATGTAAGTTAAGTTTGAGCGGAATTCTGTTCATTCGCACTCCTAATCGACACTATTTAAACCTCTCACTAAGTTATCAAAAATTCTACATTTACGCTCACGTCTTTTCCCGACTCAGCGTACCTAGTTTTCAATCCGCCACCGTAGAGGTCGTGGATGCCATAGAACTCAATGAGAGTCTGAAAACACAGAAAGCTTATGTTCGATGCTGCAAGAGAATGAAGCATATAACATAATAAAAGTAAATTCGAAACTTAAAATTAAATTAAAAAATATTAAAATTGTGTACCCTTTCTAAATCAAAAACATATTATTGCTCCACATTTGGTGCACTAGTAGATATAGGGAAAAAATGATAAATACATTACTACTTATGGATTATGTTACAACTTTGTGTCTCATTACAAACCAAGGGGACAATATTATTTCTCAAAATTTGGTGCAAAGTTTTGCCCCATACTTGTTGCATTAATATATATAGAGATAAAAATGAAATAAATACACAACATAATATGGCTAACTTCCTTTCTCCAACATAGGTGTGTCCGGTCCACGGCGTCATCCTTACTTGTGGGATATTCTCTTCCCCAACAGGAAATGGCAAAGAGCCCAGCAAAGCTGGTCACATGATCCCTCCTAGGCTCCGCCTACCCCAGTCATTCTCTTTGCCGTTGTACAGGCAACATCTCCACGGAGATGGCTTAGAGTTTTTTAGTGTTTAACTGTAGTTTTTATTATTCAATCAAGAGTTTGTTATTTTGAAATAGTGCTGGTATGTACTATTTACTCAGAAACAGAAAAGAGATGAAGATTTCTGTTTGTATGAGGAAAATGATTTTAGCAACCGTCACTAAAATCCATGGCTGTTCCACACAGGACTGTTGAGAGCAATTAACTTCAGTTGGGGGAACGGTGAGCAGTCTCTTGCTGCTTGAGGTATGACACATTCTAACAAGACGATGTAATGCTGGAAGCTGTCATTTTCCCTATGGGATCCGGTAAGCCATGTTTATTAAGATCGTAAATAAGGGCTTCACAAGGGCTTATTAAGACTGTAGACTTTTTCTGGGCTAAATCGATTCATTATTAACACATATTTAGCCTTGAGGAATCATTTATTCTGGGTATTTTGATATAATAATATCGGCAGGCACTGTTTTAGACACCTTATTCTTTAGGGGCTTTCCCAAATCATAGACAGAGCCTCATTTTCGCGCCGGTGTTGCGCACTTGTTTTTGTGAGGCATGACATGCAGTCGCATGTGAGAGGAGCTCTGATACTTAGAAAAGACTTTTTGAAGGCGTCATTTGGTATCGTATTCCCCTTTGGGCTTGGTTGGGTCTCAGCAAAGCAGATACCAGGGACTGTAAAGGGGTTAAAGCTTCCAAATTTGGTGTGCAATACTTTTAAGGCTTTAAGACACTGTGGTGAAAATTTGGTGAATTTTGAACAATTCCTTCATGTTTTTTCGCAATTGCAGTAATAAAGTGTGTTCAGTTTAAAATTTAAAGTGACAGTAACGGTTTTATTTTAAAACGTTTTTTGTACTTTGTTATCAAGTTTATGCCTGTTTAACATGTCTGAACTACCAGATAGACTGTGTTCTGAATGTGGGGAAGCCAGAATTCCCATTCATTTAAATAAATGTGATTTATGTGACAATGACAATGATGCCCAAGATGATTCCTCAAGTGAGGGGAGTAAGCATGGTACTGCATCATTCCCTCCTTCGTCTACACGAGTCTTGCCCACTCAGGAGGCCCCTAGTACATCTAGCGCGCCAATACTCCTTACTATGCAACAATTAACGGCTGTAATGGATAATTCTGTCAAAAACATTTTAGCCAAAATGAACACTTATCAGCGTAAGCGCGACTGCTCTGTTTTAGATACTGAAGAGCATGACGACGCTGATAATAATGGTTCTGAAGGGCCCCTAACCCAGTCTGATGGGGCCAGGGAGGTTTTGTCTGAGGGAGAAATTACTGATTCAGGGAACATTTCTCAACAAGCTGAACCTGATGTGATTACGTTTAAATTTAAGTTGGAACATCTCCGCATTCTGCTTAAGGAGGTATTATCCACTCTGGATGATTGTGACAAGTTGGTCATCCCAGAGAAACTATGTAAAATGGACAAGTTCCTAGAGGTCCCGGGGCTCCCAGAAGCTTTTCCTATACCCAAGCGGGTGGCGGACATTGTTAATAAAGAATGGGAAAGGCCCGGTATTCCTTTCGTCCCTCCCCCCATATTTAAAAAATTGTTTCCTATGGTCGACCCCAGAAAGGACTTATGGCAGACAGTCCCCAAGGTCGAGGGAGCGGTTTCCACTTTAAACAAACGCACCACTATACCCATAGAGGATAGTTGTGCTTTCAAAGATCCTATGGATAAAAAATTAGAAGGTTTACTTAAAAAGATGTTTGTTCAGCAGGGTTACCTTCTACAACCAATTTCATGCATTGTCCCTGTAGCTACAGCCGCATGTTTCTGGTTCGATGAGCTGATAAAGGCGGTCGATAGTGATTCTCCTCCTTATGAGGAGATTATGGACAGAATCAATGCTCTCAAATTGGCTAATTCTTTCACCCTAGACGCCACCTTGCAATTGGCTAGGTTAGCGGCTAAGAATTCTGGGTTTGCTATTGTGGCGCGCAGAGCGCTTTGGTTGAAATCTTGGTCAGCTGATGCGTCTTCCAAGAACAAGCTACTTAACATTCCTTTCAAGGGGAAAACGCTGTTTGGCCCTGACTTGAAAGAGATTATCTCTGATATCACTGGGGGTAAGGGCCACGCCCTTCCTCAAGATCGGCCTTTCAAGGCAAAAAATAAACCTAATTTTCGTCCCTTTCGTAGAAATGGACCAGCCCAAAGTGCTACGTCCTCTAAGCAAGAGGGTAATACTTCTCAAGCCAAGCCAGCTTGGAGACCAATGCAAGGCTGGAACAAGGGAAAGCAGGCCAAGAAACCTGCCACTGCTACCAAGACAGCATGAAATGTTGGCCCCCGATCCGGGACCGGATCTGGTGGGGGGCAGACTCTCTCTCTTCGCTCAGGCTTGGGCAAGAGATGTTCTGGATCCTTGGGCGCTAGAAATAGTCTCCCAAGGTTATCTTCTGGAATTCAAGGGGCTTCCCCCAAGGGGGAGGTTCCACAGGTCTCAGTTGTCTTCAGACCACATAAAAAGACAGGCATTCTTACATTGTGTAGAAGACCTGTTAAAAATGTGAGTGATTCATCCTGTTCCATTAAGAGAACAAGGGATGGGGTTCTACTCCAATCTGTTCATAGTTCCCAAAAAAGAGGGAAAGTTCAGACCAATCTTAGATCTCAAGATCCTAAACAAGTTTCTCAAGGTTCCATCGTTCAAGATGGAAACCATTCGAACTATTCTTCCTTCCATCCAGGAAGGTCAATTCATGACCACAGTGGATTTAAAGGATGCGTATCTACATATTCCTATCCACAAGGAACATCATCGGTTCCTAAGGTTCGCATTCCTGGACAAGCATTACCAGTTCGTGGCGCTTCCTTTCGGATTAGCCACTGCTCCAAGGATTTTCACAAAGGTACTAGGGTCCCTTCTAGCTGTGCTAAGACCAAGGGGCATTGCTGTAGTACCTTACTTGGACGACATTCTGATTCAAGCGTCGTCCCTTCCTCAAGCAAAGGCTCACACGGACATTGTCCTGGCCTTTCTCAGATCTCACGGATGGAAAGTGAACGTGGAAAAGAGTTCTCTATCTCCGTCAACAAGGCTTCCCTTCTTGGGAACAATAATAGACTCCTTAGAAATTAGGATTTTTCTGACAGAGGCCAGAAAAACAAAACTTCTAGACTCTTGTCGGATACTTCATTCCGTTCCTCTTCCTTCCATAGCGCAGTGCATGGAAGTGATCGGTTTGATGGTAGCGGCAATGGACATAGTTCCTTTTGCGCGCATTCATCTAAGACCATTACAACTGTGCATGCTCAGTCAGTGGAATGGGGATTATACAGACTTGTCTCCGAAGATACAAGTAAATCAGAGGACCAGAGACTCACTCCGTTGGTGGCTGTCCCTGGACAACCTGTCACAAGGGATGACATTCCGCAGACCGGAGTGGGTCATCGTCACGACCGACGCCAGTCTGATGGGCTGGGGCGCGGTCTGGGGATCCCTGAAAGCTCAGGGTCTTTGGTCTCGGGAAGAATCTCTTCTACCGATAAATATTCTGGAACTGAGAGCGATATTCAATGCTCTCAAGGCTTGGCCTCAGCTATCGAGGGCCAAGTTCATACGGTTTCAATCAGACAACATGACAACTGTTGCGTACATCAACCATCAGGGGGGAACAAGGAGTTCCCTAGCGATGGAAGAAGTGACCAAAATCATTCTATGGGCGGAGTCTCACTCCTGCCACCTGTCTGCTATCCACATCCCAGGAGTGGAAAATTGGGAAGCGGATTTTCTGAGTCGTCAGACATTGCATCCGGGGGAGTGGGAACTCCATCCGGAAATCTTTGCCCAAGTCACTCAGCTGTGGGGCATTCCAGACATGGATCTGATGGCCTCTCGTCAGAACTTCAAAGTTCCTTGCTACGGGTCCAGATCCAGGGATCCCAAGGCGGCTCTAGTGGATGCACTAGTAGCACCTTGGACCTTCAAACTAGCTTATGTGTTCCCGCCGTTTCCTCTCATCCCCAGGCTGGTAGCCAGGATCAATCAGGAGAGGGCGTCGGTGATCTTGATAGCTCCTGCGTGGCCACGCAGGACTTGGTATGCAGATCTGGTGAATATGTCATCGGCTCCACCTTGGAAGCTACCTTTGAGACGAGACCTTCTTGTTCAGGGTCCGTTCGAACATCCGAATCTGGTTTCACTCCAGCTGACTGCTTGGAGATTGAACGCTTGATCTTATCGAAGCGAGGGTTCTCAGATTCTGTTATCGATACTCTTGTTCAGGCCAGAAAGCCTGTAACTAGAAAGATTTACCACAAAATTTGGAAAAAATATATCTGTTGGTGTGAATCTAAAGGATTCCCTTGGGACAAGGTTAAGATTCCTAAGATTCTATCCTTCCTTCAAGAAGGATTGGAAAAAGGATTATCTGCAAGTTCCCTGAAGGGACAGATTTCTGCCTTGTCTGTGTTACTTCACAAAAAGCTGGCAGCTGTGCCAGATGTTCAAGCCTTTGTTCAGGCTCTGGTTAGAATTAAGCCTGTTTACAAACCTTTGACTCCTCCTTGGAGTCTCAACTTAGTTCTTTCAGTTCTTCAGGGGGTTCCGTTTGAACCCTTACATTCCGTTGATATTAAGTTATTATCTTGGAAAGTTTTGTTTTTAGTTGCAATTTCTTCTGCTAGAAGAGTTTCAGAATTATCTGCTCTGCAGTGTTCTCCTCCTTATCTGGTGTTCCATGCAGATAAGGTGGTTTTGCGTACTAAACCTGGTTTTCTTCCAAAAGTTGTTTCTAACAAAAACATTAACCAGGAGATTATCGTACCTTCTCTGTGTCCGAAACCAGTTTCAAAGAAGGAACGTTTGTTGCACAATTTGGATGTTGTTCGCGCTCTAAAATTCTATTTAGATGCTACAAAGGATTTTAGACAAACATCTTCCTTGTTTGTTGTTTATTCCGGTAAAAGGAGAGGTCAAAAAGCAACTTCTACCTCTCTCTCCTTTTGGATTAAAAGCATCATCAGATTGGCTTACGAGACTGCCGGACGGCAGCCTCCCGAAAGAATCACGGCTCATTCCACTAGGGCTGTGGCTTCCACATGGGCCTTCAAGAACGAGGCTTCTGTTGATCAGATATGTAGGGCAGCGACTTGGTCTTCACTGCACACTTTTACCAAATTTTACAAGTTTGATACTTTTGCTTCTTCTGAGGCTATTTTTGGGAGAAAGGTTTTGCAAGCCGTGGTGCCTTCCATTTAGGTGACCTGATTTGCTCCCTCCCTTCATCCGTGTCCTAAAGCTTTGGTATTGGTTCCCACAAGTAAGGATGACGCCGTGGACCGGACACACCTATGTTGGAGAAAACAGAATTTATGTTTACCTGATAAATTACTTTCTCCAACGGTGTGTCCGGTCCACGGCCCGCCCTGGTTTTTTTTTAATCAGGTCTGATAATTTATTTTCTTTAACTACAGTCACCACGGTACCATATGGTTTCTCCTATGCAAATATTCCTCCTTAACGTCGGTCGAATGACTGGGGTAGGCGGAGCCTAGGAGGGATCATGTGACCAGCTTTGCTGGGCTCTTTGCCATTTCCTGTTGGGGAAGAGAATATCCCACAAGTAAGGATGACGCCGTGGACCGGACACACCGTTGGAGAAAGTAATTTATCAGGTAAACATAAATTCTGTTTTTTATTTTTTGAAAAATCTATTTGCACCATGTTTAAGCCATGTAATACAAGCCACGCTCTCCACTTTGCGCCAAATTTGACTCAACACTTTTCGCACCAATTATGACGCAAACTCCACAACCCACACACTAGTGAATTTTTCCATTACTTTTGATTGGAATATGCATAATCACACGATTTATGACATCAGCCAATCTGATTCAAATACACATTATAAACTAACCCTAACAAATCAAATTGCTTGATACTTGTGTCATTGATCACTCATCAGAACTTGTAAGTGCCATTTGTTACATTGTGTATTATACTTTTGAAAGTATATATATATATGTGAAATTTAGAATTAAAGAAAACATTGATGCTGACATTAGGGGACACAGTGTAATATTTTAGACAATGATTTTAAAATTCGAGTTGATGTTTGATTCAATAGATACAATTTTAAACAACATTCGAATTTCTATTATCCAATTTGTTTTATTTTTTTAGATATCCTTTGTTGAAGAAATAGCAATGCATATGGGTGAGCCAATCACATGAGGCATCTATCTGCACCCACCAATCAGCAGCTACTAAGCCTATCTAGATATGCTTTTCAGCAAAAAAAATAGCAAGAGAATTAAACCAATTAGATAATAGAAGTAAATTAGAAAGTTGTTTAAAATTGCACGCTCTTTCTAAATCATGAAAGAAAAAAATTTGGGTGTCATGTCCCTTTAAACTGATAGCTCAAAGGGATAGCCCAGATAACATTAAACTGTCATGATTCAGATACAGCAGAAATTAAAATCACCTCTTTACTGTCATGATATTTTCAGTTTATTTCTTAGTTTTTTTGACTTTCTTTTTCAGTAAGTAAATGTCATCTTATATGCCAGCCCATTTTATAACACCTGTGTAGGGGTGGTTTTAAAACTAGATTGCAATCACATTTCTAACATAACACACACACACACACACACACATATATATATATATATATATATATATATATATATATATATATATATATAATTAAAGTGTATATATGAATTTGTATGTGTATATATATATATATATATATATATATGTATATGTGCAAGGATATATGTACAAATTCTAGCATTAATAATAATTAAAAAAAAAATATGACTTGTAGAAATATAAAAAAAACATTAATTTATGTGAAAATATCATATAACAAATACATATAAAAAATAACTTTCTATTGTTTGTTGAGGTATAAATCTAGCTATTTCTTGGACATTACCAGATGAAAAATAAAAGATTAGCTTTAGAGAAATGTGTTTGTTCATGGACAGTAGTGAAATGGTATAAATAAAGTTGGGGAAAACCCGAATAAACGCGTCATCGATGACTGTTAGTTAACGCCAGTCCGATGCTCTTCGCACTGTACTTGACGCGCATGTTTTTGATGGCTTTTTTGATAAATAAGGGTATCATATTCAGATCCGTGGCAGCGATGTCTGGCGAGCGTATTGACGCCGGTGAATGCAACATAGTTGATGCTTTGATAAATCGGCCCCTTAGTGAATAAGCTGCATAGAGCAACATAGTAATGAGAGAGTTGGAGACACCTGTCCAGTCTTAGTAAAATGAAGAGAGTGGACATTTAGAGATAATTGGAGCGAGAGATGAAAAAAGAGAATAAAGAGGGTGCAATAAGATGTGATAGGGGACAGTTACAGCAGCAGAGACACAGAAACTGATTCTCTAAAGCTCTCTGGTCTGGCGAGATTCTATAAGAAACCTCATCAGTATTCTGGGATTTTTTTAAAGGCAATTTTTACCTTGGGAAGTGTGTGCGGGTCACTAATATGCATTATGTTAAGGAGAGACACTTACTGTACAATATAATGCTCAGTAAAATAAGCTGATGAGTATTCTCCCGCAAGTTTTTGAGATTCGGGCCCACAAGGAAAGGGGACATGCAAAGGAGAGGGAGATGGGACAGTAACAGAATAAGAGAGAAAAACTATGAGGTTGATCAGTCTTTCACTTTTTTACGTCAGATAACGATTTCTGAATGGCTGCTGGTATTGTCATTGTGTTTTTACAAATATCCTAAAATGCTTCTTATTAAAAAAAAACATCACTGTAGCTTGAAGTTGTTACTACCTGAAAACAACACTGGATCCTTATCTGCCTTGTTAATCTCCTGATTTTGAAAAACAAATACCAAATGCATAGGATTAACAACAAGTAAAATGGCAGGTTATTGGGTTTAGTGATTACATTACAGGTTTAAGGGCCTGTATGTTTTATCCCTTGTAATTGTGTGTAGTAGGGGGCATGTGTGCAATTAACCTTTTGTGCTCCAAAACCATAGACATAGATGTATGTCTCTTTAAAGGATTTTAATAGGGGTATTATATGTACACTGGACATGTGTGTTT
>NC_069501.1:557702750-557712750 GCF_027579735.1 Bombina bombina | reverse complement strand
TATTACAGCACTATATATAGCAGTCTGTGATGCTCCCTATTCGCATGGGTAATCCTGAATAATCATAGGTTATAGCTGCTCTGTATGAGGGGTCTCAAAAATAAGCTTGTGTAGATACTGCATTCAATTCTGCTGGGCATGGCAGCAGGAGGGTTAATATTTGCCCTGTGGCTCCTGTGATATGTGCTTGTAATTATGAGGGCAGCTCCTGATTAATTGTGTGTAATTAACCAGTCAAAATAATTTTCCTCCCTCTTTCACATCAGCTCTTCTTAATGCTGTATCTTCCTTTTTTTTTGTACTATTCCCCCTGTAAATTTTCTGTAATTTTTTTCTCAGCACTACCAGCTCTATCCCCCTCACTAACATGCAGTGTTCTCTTTGTTTTCTTTTCACCATACATCCATTTTCCCTCATCCTATAATCATCCATCTGCTCTCTTCACAATCTTATCTGTTAGAGATTTTGTCCTTTCTGCCCCTATCTATAATCTATGGCCCATCAAAATAGGCTTGGCTTGCTGACAGATCTTGTTATCATATCACTCAAATGCTTCCCTTTCTTATCTCTGTCTCTGTATAAAACTTAGAAAAACAATTGAAAATGAACATTTTTGAGCTTTATCTCTTCCACCTTCCAATCTAAGTGTAATTGCTTCTGCTGGCTGTGTTTACATAGCTTCTCAATAGCCTATACCTAGGTATAGAAACTTTCAGTATAGATAGGTATACTACAGGTTAAGGGCCAGATTACGAGTGGAGCGCAAACATTTGCGCCCAAGCGATAAGAGGTATATCGCAAGGTTTTGTGCTCATTGAGCTTACTGCTCTTATTACGAGTTGAAAGTAAATACGATCTTGTGAGTGCAATTGCGAGTTAAGCTAGAATGATTACAGACTTCAGAGCTCTGGTTAACTGTTTTGCAAAACTAAAAAGTGTCGCAAAACACATCAAAAATACATTACAAAGTACACTTACACTCATAATAACACCATCTAATAAAAATTATAAAGGCTCAAAAACAGAAGATCTCAGCTGTTATAAAAAAAAGGGCAAGCAAAGTGCTTTCACATTGAGATACATACATATACTTTTCTAAAGATGGATATGTATGTATGTATATATATATGATAATGTATTTATGTATTTATATGCGTATATATGTTTTTACAGACATATATACACATAAATACATATGTTTTTATATATAGACATATATAGAAGTGCATTGGAGCCCTTTGCCATTAAATAGATAAAAACATTTTAAAAGCATATGCATATATCTATACCTACATATAATCATCTATATGTATATATTTATAAATATATATTGTAATAAAATACCATCAGATATATGTAGAAATATTTATTAATGAATAAATAGAACATATTCTATAAGTTGTAGAATATTGGAATGTGAAATATTCATATTTTCATGTTGGGTTAGTGCTAATGAGAGTATACGACTGTGTTTGCACGAGAGTGGGTTTTTTTCCACTTTTTTTTCTCCATTGACTTCTATGGGGGGATACGTGAACGAGCACGCAATATTCTAACTTCCGATTTTTGTGCTTGTATTTTTGTGCTTGTTGGGTTACCAGTAAAGAGAAAACAGTTTACTTTCAACTCGTAAAACAAGTGCAACCCAACAAACGTAAAAATCTTACTTATAGAGCAACAAACGCTAAAGTGGGAGCGTTAATTTTCGCTCCACTCGTAATCATGCCCTATTTTAGCCATTACAAATGCCAATATAAATGCTAAGGAGCTATTTCTAAACAATTTAATACATTACACTAGGTACAATGGATCATTGGGAACAAATTAAAGGAGAGAACATTTTTGGGTAAACTGTCCCTTTAAGTTTAGCAACAAACCTTATCATGATTCTAGCCCTAATCCTTGCTAGCCCTATCCATAACCCACACACTAACCCTAACATTAATCATAGCATCATCTATAACTTTGACTATGACCCAAACCATAACCTTAAACTTAACACTTACACTAACCCTGACTCCAGCTGCAACTTAAAACACTAGCCCTAACTTGAACTTGCATGTGTGCACGTATATTGGAGTGTATGTATATGAGTGTTTGTTTATGTATGTATGTGAGTGTATGTGTGTTTTATGTATCTGTGTGTTGTGTGTATCTGTGTGGGTCTGTATGTATGTGTGTGTTTGTTTATATGTGTGTGTATGCGTATTTATATATCTGAGTGTATGTGTGTTGTATGTATCTGTGTGTGTGTATATGTGTATATATATATATATATATATATATATATAATGTCAAGTAGCCGGTGGCCCAGCACTCCAACCTCTGTGGTGTAATAAGAACCTGGGTGCAATCCTCAAAGTTCAAGTATAAAGAATAATGGAGAAGGAGGGCACTCACAGGATTTGAAATTTGAACAATAAATCATGTTTATTTTGAAACTTCCAATGTTATACACGAAAAATCATAGTCAATGTTTTGGCTCTTTAAGTGAGCCTTCTTCAAGACAAGTTTACATCTATACAAAAAAACTGAAAAACCAAAATGTATACAGTGCAAGTTAAGTTAGAACATACAAGCACACCCATCACCACATATATTTCCATTAAAATCAATCAGATAAACCGGTACTCATGCCCAAGCAAGAGAATCTAAGAATGACAAAAACACCAACACAGGCATACACTGAGGCACCCTCCTACAATCTGGGAGAGCCTACCACATCACATAGGCGTGAACCGGGAATAATGTGAAATTTCCCATGTTCAAGCCACTTAATGTTCACAATATATGTAAACTTTTAATGGATGTATTACTGAATCAATACATATCTCTATGGGTATGTGGACACAGGTAAATCAATGTAGCCAAACGTGTATGATAAATCCATGGAGCCAAGATGCATACCACGATTCAATGACCACAAACTATATCTAAACCAATATATTAGCATTTCTCTTAGATAGTATGTTTGTACATGTCAACAAGGTAAAAACAAGCTAATAGCTATATAGAGCCAAGCACACCTGCGTGTCAAAACACCAGCCAAATATTGTTTGCAATTATGAGCCGGTCTCCCACTAAGGAAGAAAACCTGGTACCACGCGAGCACCTAGTTAAACATACACTTCCAAGTCATTCACTATTTCCTGACCCACACCAGCTGAGGCTGCCACAACCGCTACACTAAATACATTATTACAGCAAGCTATAAATGCATTAACAGAAATAAACCCTGAAGATGAAATAGACAGGGAGGGCTACCCAAAATACAGCTTATTATCCGTTCACACTTACGGGAAAAGAGATCAAAGCCTGCATGAGCACCACGCTCAACCTATTGTGACAACTTTTTATTTATTTTAAATGTCGACCACAGATATCCAAGAACGCCTACAGAGCAATGTCCGAGTGCACAATTTAGGAACTGCTGAGAATGCATAAGCAACACCCTATTCCTAGCGTAAGGAACATACGTGACCAGCACGGCTTACCTCAATCCGGCTAATAAGCCGTACTTCCGATGGAAACAGAGAGCTGAAGAAGCAGGTTATAGATGAACTGGTAATCATTGAGAGGAAAAAAGAGCATGTGCTGAGGTATGACAGCAGCGAAGACTGCCTCAACAAGCTAAGTACACAAGTCGACAAGTATAAAAGAGACCTTTATTAACTTTAAAAACAAAAAGGTCAATGCCGTTGAGATTGATTATAGAGAAAGAAATGTGTATCAGTGGCTCACTGGAAAAAACACTACAACCTGATGTAGGAGAATGGATTGTAGAATGACTCCCTTGGCTAATATGGTGGACTCCAGTGGTGGGGATTCTAGTGGATCAGAAGGCCCGACGAGCGGATTGAATAGACCCCAACAGCAAGAAAAGATACTCACAAAATCACAGAGAAAGCCATCCATGACGTCAAAAAACAACAACCCGCCCAAAAATGACACAGGACAGTCATCAGAAGAGGCGGGTGGTGAAAGAAAGCCACCAAAAAGTTAACCTCTGGGGTAAACGAAGTCATCAACTTAAGCAACAGAACCCTTGATCAGGATGAAACGAATGTTTTAATCACCTGCAGCCTCATCCATCTCTCTCCTTTTCCTTCTTTGAAGTTCACTGCATCCAACTATTCTCCCCCCTTTCCCTCAGGGTGGCAGTTATCTATCACCCCCCTGGACCAACCTCTCAATTCCTTGAAAACTTTGCTGCATGGCTTTCTCACTTTCTCTCTAAAAATACACCTGCTTTAATCCTGGGGGACTTCAACATCCGCATTGATAACCCATCTGCCCCTGCTGCCTCTAAGCTTCTCTCACTCACAAACTCCTTTGGTCTTTCACAATCCACCCTATTCCCTAATCACCACGACGGACACTCTATTGATCTAGTATTCTCCTACCTCTGCTCTCTCTCCGACGCCACCTGTCGCCCATTTCCCATCTCAGACCACCATCTGCTCACCTTTAAGCTTAACATACAGGCTAAACCTACTTCTCCCCCTCGCCCCCGCACCTGTAGAAATCTGCACACTGTGGATCCTCTACAACTCTCCAACCTTATTAAAAAACACCTCCCCCACACTTCCACAATATCCTGCCCTGACCTTGCTCTAACCCACTATAACAATACTCTCTCCTCTGCACTGGACACTTTCGCTTATCCCCAAATACACAAAACCCCATGTCATCAGCTCCAACCCTGGCACTCTAAGAAAACACGCTACCTGCAAAAATGCTCTCGTGCTGCTGAACATGCCTGGAGGAAATTCCGCTCTGAATCAGATTTCCTCCACTATGAGTTCACTCTTTATTCTTACTCCTCTACCCTTCACTTAGCCAAGCAAACCTACTTCTCTTCTCTTATATCTACTGATGCCTCAAACCCTAAACATCTCTTCTCTATTTTCAACTCTCTCCTTTATCCACCTGCTCCACCCCCTTCATCTGCCTTTAGTGCTCAAGACCTGGTAGACTACTTTTTCAACAAAACAATTACCATCCAAAGTAATATCCCAACACAAGACTGCAACCTTCCATCTCCACCCCCGGCAACCCCTCCACCACTCTCAGCACCTTTCACCCTACCACTGAGAATGAAGTGAGTTCCCTATTATCTTCCTCACACCTCACTACCTGCCCACTTGACCCTATCCCTTCACATCTAATACCTTCTCTGTCTTCTACCCTCACTCCAGCTCTTACTCACATATTCAACCTATACCTTACTACCGGTTCATTCCCATCTTCCTTCAAACATGCAAAGGTCACCCCCATCCTCAAAAAACCCTCCCTCGACCCCAATTCTCCTGCAAACTACCGCCCCATATCACTGCTTCCGCTAGCTTCAAAAGTCCTGGAAAAACTAGTCTTCGATCGCTTAACCCACTTCTTGTCCTTCAACTCACTGCTCGACCCCTTGCAATCTGGCTTCCGTTCCCAACACTCAACTGAGACTGCCCTCACCAAGGTTACCAATGATCTTCTTTCTGCTAAAAAAACGGCCACTACTCAATACTTATCTTACTTGATCTGTCTGCTGCCTTTGACACCGTTGACCATCCCCTTCTCCTATGGACTCTCAGCTCCCTTGGGCTCTCTGACACTGCCCTTTCCTGGATCCACTCCTATCTCTCTAATAGGTCCTTTTCTGTCTCCTTTGCTGGTGACTCCTCCTCTGCATTGCCTCTGTCTGTTGGAGTACCTCAAGGCTCTGTTCTGGGTCCTCTACTCTTCTCTATTTATACTTCCTCACTGGGTAAACTTATCAGTAGCTATGGCTTCAACTACCACCTCTATGCTGATGATACTCAGATCAATATGTCCAAGACTGAGCTCCTTCTAATCCCCCCTCTAATTCTACCCCAGTTCCTAACTTTTCAATCACTGTTGGTGACTTCACTATCTCCCCATAATCCCAAGTCCGCTGCCTAGGAGTTACACTTGACTCCAATCTGTCCTTCATACCCCACATCCAATTGCTCTTTTCCTCCTGTCACAACCACCTACGCAATATCTTCAAAATTCATCCGTTTCCTAATGCTGAAACTACTAAACAGCTAATCCTCTCCCTGGTAATCTCCCGAATTGACTACTGTAATAACCTACTAACTGGCCTCCCTCTCTCCCGCCTCTCCCCTCTTCAATCCATCCTAAATGTCTCTGCTAGTCTAATCCACCTCTCCCGATGCTCTGTATCTGCTGCACCTCTCTGCGAGTCCCTTCACTGGCGACCCATCCACAGTAGAATTAAATTCAAAATTCTCATCCTGACCTACAAAGCCCTTACTAACACAGCCCCCCCTACCTGTCCTCACTCATCAACAAATACACTCCAGCCCGCCCCCTAAGATCAAACAATGACCTGCTCCTTGCATCTTCTACCATCACCACCTCCCATGCTAGGCTACAGGACTTCTCTTGTGCGGCACCAACCAACTGGAATGCACTTCCTAGAGCTGTCAGACTCTCCCCAAACCTTTCCTCCTTTAAACTCTCCCTAAAGACCTTTCTGTTCAGGGAAGCTTATTACCCAACTCAGTAATTGCTGCCCCCATCTAACTCCACATTGACATCATTCTCACCTTTCAGTCCCCACCTCCTGTTTCTCACCCTCCTACCCATCTAGATTGTAAGTTCCCACGGGAACAGGGGCCTCAATTCTCCCTGTATTTGCTTGTTAAACTTTGTCTGGTGTCTTTTATATTGTATTGTACTGTACTTTTATTTTTGTACCCATGGACAGCGCTGCAGAATCTGTTGGCGCTTTATAAATAAATAATAATAATAATAATAAGCAAAGGCTTGAACTTTGTTCCCACACCCAAAATTGACATGTTTTACAGTATGATTAATCTGCATAGATTACAACGGACCTTGAAACTGAAGGACTTCTTCAAATCCTCCACCCGTACTACGCCCCATACTGGATTTTCTAGAAAGTCTACATTTTAATGTAAGGGTACTCATCCTTCCATCAAAACCTTCACAAATGTATGTATCGGAGAGATTGAACATGAATGTAATCAAGTCACAGCCCCTAGAACTAACCTCACTAAACAAGAATGGGGGCACTACAAAGACTTAAAATAATGAGTCTATAGTCATCTGCCCTGTGGATAAGTGTGGTGCTATTATTGTCCTGGACTATTCTTATTATCGAATTTAATTGCTCAAACAACTTGAGGATGGGTCTACGTATAAGAAATTAACTTATAACCTGACACAGCAATTTAAAAAGAAGCTTGATACCAGTTTGCCTTTGCACTGAACTGTGGACACATCGACCAACAAATATATGATTTTCTACACACAGAACATCCGGTGTACCCCATCATCTATACAACTCCAAAGATCCACAAGGATCAAATGAACCCTCCTGTATGCCCCATAGTGTTGGCTGATGGGTCATTATTTCAGCACTTAGCCAAATACATAGATTTCCATCTTCAAGATTTGGTTAAGGCCACAGAAACATTTCTATTGGACTCAATTGAACTGATTAAACTCTTGCACAATAGGGAGTTTCCACAAAATTGTATTTTGGTTACCGTAGATGTCCACAGCCTCTACACCATTATTCCCCATGACCTTGGTGTAGAGGCTGTCAGACAAGCTCTACTTTTGAATATGACCTGGTCCCCCCATTGAGATACTTCTTGAGTGGTTACTACTATGCCTGACACACAACTATTTCAGGTTCGAGGATAAGTACTACCTTCAACTCATAGGCACAGCCATGGGATCAAGTTTAGCGCCCTCATACACCAACCTTTATATGGCATGGTTTGAAGGCCGATACATTTTCACATCTAAGAACCCCCATGTGTTACTGTATTGTAGGTATATTGATGACCTGTTTGTGATTTGGGGAGGGTCCCAACAGGAACTCAGTGAATGGATCAAATACCTGAATAATTCAGAAGAGTCAATTTCTCTGAAAAGTGAATGGAATGAACAAAGCATTCACTTTCTTGACATTTGTATTTACAAATATGTCTCTGAAGGAGGTTGTCAACTTAAAACCACCCTTTTCTCCAAACCTATGGACCGTAACACCTTGTTGCAATATAGCAGTTTCCACCCCACTCCATTGAAGAGAGGCATAATCAAATACCAGTTCCTAATGGTTATCCGCAATAACTCAGATCCTAAACTGAAAATTAACCAACTCACCGAAATTAAGTTTAAATTTCTTGAAAAAGAATACAGCCCTATGATGGTTGATGAGATTTTGAGTGAAGTTGTGAGCCTAGAACAGACAGCCCTGGTACAGAGGAAATCGATGGACAGCAAGGTGGTCAAGGACCCAGCCATTAACTTCATCACCGACTATGCCCCGGTGACAAAGAAGGTTGGAAACATCCTCCGGAGAAATTGGCATTTAATTAGCGGGGATCGCACTCTACCATTCACCCATACACCACCACCCAGGGTGGTCCAAAGGAGTGGGTGCAGTTTAAAGACTCTTCTCATGAAGACCGACCCATGGCAACAGGAGCGAACGTGGCTTGCAAAAAACAAGAATGGCTGCTATAAGTGTGGCAGCTGTGTGACGTGCAGCTCCCTGCTGCAGGTCAGAAGTTCCATCATCCTAGTTCTAATAAAACTTACACCATTAGACATGGATTGACTTGCACATCACAATATGTGGTGTATCTCCTCTCCTGCCCGTGTGGCCGCTATTATGTAGGAAAGACCAGCATGTGAAAGATTGGCGAACCACAAAAGTGCCATTAGAGCAGCATTCAAAGATGGACAATCAGAGCAGCCAGTTGCCCGACATTTTGTGGAACTTAAATATCTCATCTCTACCTTGAGAGTGATGCTAATCGACAGGATTGCCCCCCTTAAGAGGGGTGGAGACAGAGACACTGAACTTCTATGTTGTGAGAACAGGTGGATTTACTGCCTTAACACATTGTCTCCTAATGGTCTAAATGTTCACATTGACTATTCCTTATTTTATTAAAACATTATGTAGCTGTTGTTATTAGGCCTTTTTGCACAAGTGACACCCATACCATTATATCTCTTTGTGGAAGGTGCCAGGTTTGGCTCCTGTTTCTTGTCTGTGTTTTTGCTGTTGGTGTCTATGAATTGGAGCTTGCCCACCTGCTGTGGTCTCCGGTCTATGTCTAGTGGGGAGTGGGTTTGTGCCATGTTGCCCAGGTTGAACCCCTCCTTGGTGTACCCCAGAGTGTTTAGTGCAGATAATCAGCTTGCACCATTCACAATTTTACTTTCGTACTTCATTTGTTATTTAGTTTCCTCTGGTCTTTTCTTTAACATTAGCCTACTCAAGTTGAGGCTGTACTTTGGGACTGTGTTCATAGTATATTTGTGCATAGACCCGCTCACTTGTGGTGTTTTTTGTTTTACATAGCCGGTTGTTAGTCCACATTGCTAGCGCACTCAGCCGGTTCAAATTAGCATGCACGTTAGATCTCCTTTATAAGGGCGTGCTGGATGCTCATGTGGTACTAGCTCTCCTTTTCCATCGGGAGTACGGCTTATTAGCCAGATTGAGGTATGATTTACTTGACACGCTTGAGCCTTAAAGGGCCATGATACCCACATTTTTTCTTTCATGATTTAGAAAGAGAATGCATTTTTAAACATTTTTCCAATTTACTTCTATTATCTAATTTGTTTTATTCTCTTGATATTCACTGCTGAAAAGCATATCTAGATATGCTCAGTAGCTGCTGATTGGTTGCTGCACATAGAAGCCTCATGTGATTGGCTCACCCATGTGCATTGCTTTTTCTTCAAATAAGGATATCTAAAAAATGAAGCAAAATAAATAATAGAAGTAAATTGTAATGTTGTTTAAATTTGTATGTTCTATCTGAATCATGAAAGAAAGATTTTGGGTTTAGTGGCCCTTTAAGCTAGGAATATGTTGTTACTTTGGTATTCTTAACTGTTGCTATAATGTGTTATTGGGACATTGCCTTGTATGCGCTCTCGGTATTTAATGTAGGAATTGTTGTATAAG